>NW_025335544.1:97017-125171 GCF_004798865.1 Varanus komodoensis
CCCAGAAGAAAATGAAGAATGAAAAAGCATGATGGGACTGACCAGACAGAAAACTGAGAGGCCGGGAGTGGTTGGAGAATCAAACATAACAGATACAATAAGCCCATGCTGTACCATCCAGAGAGAGAGTCGAATGTGACGAAAGTGTGTGTGTTCAAGATAAAGACCAACATGTTCTGTGTCAGCTCAGCTCAGAAGAGTTTACTGTTGGATCCAGTTGATGATAGCATCAACTTAAAGGTATAAAATGTCTGGGTTTTCCAGCTCCTGTGTGTGCCAGAACAGCACTGCAACTGGTCACCCACAGTCCCGATGGATCACCGAGAGGGTCTGTTGGCTGTGAGTGTGAGTGTTACATGAATGCGAGTGTGAATGAGGCCTCTTGATAATGTTGCTAATGATTGCTGAACTTGTATTCTTATACCTCTATATTTTTTATATCATAGAATAAATGTTACATGAATAGTGTTTAAAACCAGATCTGGCATTCAGTCTCTCTTTGATAAGGGCTTTCCTTGGAAACCTGATAGTCTCCTCTTTACTAAATCAAGGACCGCTTTATTACGGTCACATGTGTATATAATTTCATGATTTTTATTGTACTTTGGACACCAGTTTTTACAGCTGTGTAAAATGCTCAGAGAATTATGGTTGTGTGGCAGAATTGAATACATACATGAATAAAACTCTTCTCCTTTGTTCAGATTCTCTGTAGGCTTCCAATTTTTCCCCTTTTTCTCATTTCTCAATTCTGGAGATGGTTTGAGGGAAATCGTCCTCAAAGGATATCTCTGAATTATCCTGTTTTACAGATTTGGTGGGAAAATATAAATTTCTGCCTTTTGAAATCTTTCTGATTTAGCACATATTGGCAAAGGAGAAATGTTGGCTTTTGAATGACAACTAACCTTTCCCTCAGTATGTTGAAGCTTTTTAGTAAATCTGTTGAATGTTGATCGATACACAGAAACTACGCTTGCTCATATTGCACTTTTCTAAATGAAGCATTTGGCATGCAATCCACACCCTCTACTCAACGTTGTATGTGTGTTCTTAACTAAATGTTGCAAAACAATCACCCATCCAACTATAGGCTATATTACCTTCTTGTTAATGACTGTATATGCACAGCTAGTTCTTAGGCACACATGTCCTTGCATGGGGTCCCTAACAGGCCCTGACCCTAAGGCTGAACTGGCACTTTCCTTTATTGCAAAGGAATAGTAGGTGGCTTTTCTCATCCCATGGGAGAAGCAGATGTGCGGAGTCTCAAAGTTCTGCCCTTGTGGTACTGCCTCAAGACCTGGGAGCCAGTCCTGGTGGTACTTGCCATACAGCCCGTCTTGAGGTTCATTAATCACACACATCACAACCAGAAGGTATGCTGCAGGCAAGCACAAGTACACTGGACTACATTTAGTTCATCAATCAATTACACAGAAATATTTTGGAAATTTTGTGGAGACAGCATATAGTGTAACTAGTTCTCCACCAGCGTGAGCTTTTTCTTTCATTTCAGTGGTGTTGTTATTACACATAATTGCTGCTTTGATGAGGAAGACCACCAGAATCTTCCCACACTGGCACCCATTTTGCTTTGTAGCACAGCTACACACCTATCTGGACAAAGATAAACATGCTTGTCTGTTAATCTCCAAATTATATTACTGCAATGAGCTCTATGCAGGATAGCCTCTGAAGATGGTTCAGAAGCTGCAGGTTTGCAAAATGGAGCAGTCATGTTAGTAAGATAAGAGGGAGCAGAAATTTTGAGCAGAGAACACTAAACCTTTCTGCTTGCCTTTCCTTTCTAATGTATGTATTTATATGCTTATATTTATTTATTTGCTTTCAAATGTACATATTTATTCATTATTTTATTTATGTTTTTAGTTATTCAAAACATTTTTATCCTGTCCTTTCTGATAACGGCTCAGGACGGCTTACAATGATAAAATAATAACATAACAATCCAGCAGTATGTGGACCGAGAACTACCAGAAGCACAGGCAGGATTTCGCAGAGGCAGAGGAACTAGAGATCAAATTGCCAACATATGCTGGATCATGGAGAAAGCTAGGGAGTTCCAGAAAAGCATTTACTTCTGCTTCATTGACTCTGTTAAAGCCTTTAATTGTGTGGATCACAACAAATTGTGGTAAGTTCTTCAAGAGATGGGAGTACCAGACCATTTCATTTGTCTCTTGAGAAATCTCTATGCGGGTCAAGAAGCAACAGTAAGAACAGACACGGAACAACTGATTGGTTCAAAATTGAGAAAGGAGGTCGGCAAGGCTGTATACTGTCACCCTGTCTATTTAACTTATATGCAGAGCACATCATGAGAAAGGCGGGGCTAGATGAATCACCAGTTGGAATTAAGATTGCCAGGAGAAATATCAACAACCTTAGATATGCAGATGATACCACTCTCATGGCAGAAAGTGAAGAGGAACTAAAGAGCCTCTTGATGCAGGTGAAGGAGGTGAGTGCAAAGTTGTCTTGAAACTCAACATTAAGAAAACTAAGATTGTGGCATCCGGTCCTATCACTTCCTGGCAAATAGATGAGGAAAAAATGGAAGTAGTGACAGGTTTTATTTTCCTGGGCTCCAAGATCACCACAGACGGGGACTGCAGCCAAGAAATTAAAAGACGCTTGCTCCTTGGGAGGAAAGCTATGGCAAATCTAGACAGCATACTAAAAAGCAGAGTCATTACCCTGCCAACAAAAGTACGTAGTCAAGACTATGGTTTCCCCAGTTGCAATGTATGGCTGTAGAAATTGGACAATAAGGAAGGCTGAGTGCCGAAGAATTGAGGCCTTTGAATTGTGGTGCTGGAGAAGACTCCTGAGAGTCCCTTGGACCACAACATAATCAAACCGGTCAGTCCTAGAGGAGATCAACCCTGACTGCTCTTGAGAAGGCCAGATAAAGAAGATAAACCTCAAATACTTTGGCCACCTAATGAGAAGGAAGGACTCCCTGGAGAACAGCCTCTTGCTGGGAACAATAGATGGCAAAAGAAGAAGGGGACGGCAGAGAATGAGGTGGCTAGATGGAGTCACTGAAGCAGTCGGTGTGAGCTTAAGTGGACTCTGGGGGATAATGGAGGACAGGAAGGCCTGGAGGAATGTTGTCCATGGGGTCGTGATGGATCGGACACGACTTTGCAACTAACAACAACAATAATAATATAGTAATTAAAACAATAGATAATAGACAAAATAAAAAAAACACTTCCATAAGACTACAGAAGAAAGGAAGAGAACGAAAAGAAATTGTGACTGTGATCAGATTATGTGCAAGCATAATGAGATTGTGAGGAGACAGAGGGGCTCATCCCTTTTCCTGGGGTCTTCCACAGGGCCAGGCCGAAGACAACAGGATGAGGCTGGGAGTCCAGGTGGGGAGAGCAAGTTGCTGGGAAGCAGCGGCCAGGGGATATGAGCGAGTGCGCATCTGTATGGCATTGCAGACCGGGGCAGGGACAGCTGGGCTGGGTGGAATGGTGTGTGAGGAGGGATCATAAAGAGGCGGCAGAGGAAGGAGAATAGAGAGGAGAGAGAGAAGGCAAGAGACGGTGAGTGAGCAAAGAACACGGAAACACACGTGTGTTTGAGGAAGAGCTGCAGCGGTGGCCGCTGTCAGGGAGGCCAGGGCAAACCACAAGCAGAGACTGCCATAGCAACAAGGGGGAAGGGAGCCAGAGCAGGCAAGGGCAAGGCGCTGCGGGAAGCATGCGGTGGAAACTGTAAGAGAAGAATGAAGGCCTGGTGAGTGCACCAGCTTTCTTGTGTTGCTCTTCTTGGAGAAGATGGGAAAATGAGGCTTTGGCCCGCAGCCCCCTCCTGATGTAGTCACAGTGGTGGAGATACTGGGGACAGGGCGGTGGGGGGGTGCACAGGCTGTTCCCTTTGCACCCCAGCTGACTCCTGGATGGCTTGGTGGGTTGAACAGCAAAGGTTCCAGGCCAGGAGCAGCAACACCTGTTGCAGAAATTAGCAACGCAACATACGCAGATTATGGAGCAGGTTTTCACTGCCCAGCTCCAGGACCAAAGCTCGTTGCTTCAGCAAGTGCTGGGGGACTACAAAGTCCTCAAGCTGAGACCTTGGTAGGACAGATGGGAGGAAAGTGCCCAGAGTCTATGCGGATCTCTAAGATGACTGCAGAAGATGACCCTGAAGCCTTTCTAAATACCTTTGAAGGGGTTGCCCTCATGACCAAGTGGCCCAAAGACCAGAGGGCCCTCATCCTGACGCCTTGCCTCACGGGTCCTGCCCAAGAAGCAGTGGATACCCTTACCCCGGAAGCAACAGGCCAATATGATTTAGTCAAGGTGGCCATTCTAGGGATTTTGAATGTTTCGGAAGAGACCTATCAGCGGCAGATGAGAGGGGTCGTATTTGTGCCTGGCACATCACCCAGAGCCTTGGGACAGAAGATTCAGGCTAATGGGCTGAGATGGATGAAGCCTGCAGTCTGCAGCGTGGAACAGGTGGCTGAGCTGGTCCTGCTGGAGCAGTTTATAACCATCCTGCCCACATCAGTAAGAAACTGGGGTAGGTGCCAAAGGCCTGAAACCCTGGAGGGGGCCATCGAACTTATGGAAACCTTTGTGGCTGCAGAAGAGCCAGATGTAGGAGACAGGCCAGGGCTACCCTGGCAGGAGGGTCAGAGACAGAAAGGCCCTGGGGGCTGGGGCAACCGGGGCCCAGAGTGTCATACATGAAGCTCCGACAGAAACAGTGACTCACAAGGAGACCTTGCACTTGGCACCCAGTGCCCAAGAGTCGACCCCACAACCCAATGCAGGGACAGCTGGCCAGCTACTGAGCCAGCTACTGCATGACTACAGTGAGTCATGAGAAAGAGGGAGCTGCAAGTTCTACTCAGAGGGAGGCAGAGCAAACTGCCTCTTCCCCCCCGATGCTGATCTCCCTGAGCCAGAAACAGAAGACACAATAGGTGTCATGGATTTTTCAAGAGCCCAGAACAGACCTATTTTACGCCAATTTGAACAACTACAAAGTAGACAGCGTAAGAGGGAGGAAAGGCGTGACTTGGGAGAATGATCCCACATGGGTTCAGGAAGAGAAGCCATTATAGGGCTGACATCTGCTTAGCAAGGACCGCTATTAGGCAACTTATCTATAGAATTGTAAATCTTGCAGACAATTGGTATTAAAGGACTTTAGTTTTATTGCTCTAGAATGTGTGGAATGTTTACATACAGGGCTGCCTCTCACAACACAGAGAGAGCAAGACCTGCTGAACCCACACCCACTGGAAGGGGCATGAGGCTTAAAAATATCTCCCAGCTGGAAGCGCGTGTGCCGCCACCACCCCCCCCCCCCCGGCTTTGCAGCACCTTACAAGTGGGAAAGGAAGAGGATTCCAGCAGAAGCCAGCGTGCTTTACTTGTGGCAAGGAGGGGCATTTCCAGCGGGACTGTCCATTGATGGTGTATGACTTCGTGGAAGCCTGGTGGTCCACCCCGGTGAGTGCCGCCCCTCAGCAAGCTTGGCGGGTTCAGGCCAGGGTGGATGGGAAGGAGGTTGAGGCCTTGGTAGACACCAGCTGTGGTCGCACCCTGGTTAGGCAAGCCTGTTACAGCCCCTTGGCAGAAGTACTACAGGTGAAATGTATACATGGGGATGTCAAGACTTATGCCACTTAATGGGCTAAGGTGGAGGTAAAGGGGAAGGTACACCTGTGCAAGGTGGGGGTTGTCCCCAGTTTAGCATACAAAGTGGTAATTGGACTTGATTGGCTCCATTTTGAAGAGCTGGTGAGGGAGGTGAGATCAGAGGTTGCTTTGGCAGGGGAGGAGGAAGATGTAGGCCTTACAGCCCTGTGTACCTCCCACAAGCAGCTGGTCTTCCTCCAGCAAAATGATGCTTCTCTTGTCCATGCCCTGAGACAAGCCCAGGACCCCTCAGGATCAAGAGAGGGTGCAAGGAGTGGCCCCCACTTTGAGATTGCGGGGGGGATTGCTGTATAGGATTGTATCTGTGCGAGAAGGACACAGTGAACTGCGACAGTTGGTGATTCCTGAACACCTGAGGCTAGCTGTTTTACGACAAGCCCATGACTTGCCTACCGCTGGCCACCTGGCAGTGGAGAAAACCACCGACAGGCTGGTCCGAAGGTTCTCCTGGCCCTGGGTGTATGCTCAGGCCAAGCAGTACTGCTTGTCATGTCCAGAATGCCAGAAGACTCAGAGGAAAGGAGCCCCAGCAGGGCCCTTGATACCCATGCCAGTTATACGGGAGCCCTTTGAAAGGATTGGGGTGGACTTGGTAGGGCCCTTGGAAAGGTCAGCCCGGGGACACCAATATATTCTAGTGGTGATCGACTACTCAACCCGCTATCCTGAGGCCGTGCCTCTCAGGAGTACTTCAGCTCGGGTGATTGGCCAGGAGCTATTAGGGGTCTTTGCCCGGGTGGGCTTCCCCAAGGAAATTTTGATGGATCAGGCCACTAATTTCATGAGCCAGGTGCTGAGGCAGATGTGGGACCTATTGAGAATAAAGCCCTTACACACCACAGTCTATTACCCCCAGACCAATGGTCTAGTGGAACGTTTTTAACCAGACCCTTAAGCAGATGCTTAGAAAGTTTGTGTCAACCTACCCACGACAATGGCATGTTTTGTCTGGGCCCTTGATGTTTGCAATTTGGGATGTGCCTCAAGCCCCTTTAGGATTTACGCCTTTTGAGTTGCTATACGGATGGCACCCCCGGGGAATTCTAGACCTGGTCAAGGAGCATTGGGAGGCGTCCGCCCCAAAGCCCACCTCCACCCTCCATTATGTGCTGGATATGAGGAAACACCTCACTGACCTAGTTCAGCAGGCCAAAAGCAATTTAAAACAGGCCCAAGGAGAGCAGCAGTACTATTACGATCGCACATCCAGACCTGGACGTTTCAACCTGGCCAGCGTGTTCTCCTACTCCTGCCCACGAGAGGGGGCAAGTTGTTTGCATGGTGGCAGGGGCTTTACGAGGTTGTTAGGAGGATGGGGCCAGTAGATTATGAGATATGCCTCACCGATAGGCAGTGCTTAACCCAGATTTACCATGTAAATCTACCCAAGGCATGGAGAGAAAGGGAGAGTACCAGTCATCAGGCAGACTACACAGCCGAGTCGCCCAAGGCACAGGCATTAGCCCCTGGGAAGTTATCTCTTGATCCACAACTAACACCCGCTCAAGTAGCACAAGTCAGGGCCTTGGAGGCAGAATTTACAGAGGTCTTCTCTGATCGACCCTGGCACACGATGGTCGTAGCCCACCATATACAAACAGTTCCAGGGGTCATTGTCAGGGTGCCAACCCGGCCCTACCCACCATGATTGAGGCAAGTGATAAGAGAGGAAGTAAGATGGATGCTCTAATTAGGAGTCATTGAGGAATCAGTGAGTGCATGGAGGAGTCAGCGGTTCTTGGTTCCCAAGCAGGATCAGAGTGTCCGTTTCTGTGTTGATTTTAGGAGGGCCAATGAGGTATCAAGGTTTGATGCTTATCCCATGCCCTGGATAGATGGGGTTGCTGGATCGTCTGGGGCAAGCCCATTTCCTTTCAACATTAGACCTCACTAAGGGGTATTGGCAAATCCCATTGATTGAAGAGTCCAAAGAAAAGACAGCCTTTGCCTCGCCAAGGCTATTCCAATTTAAATATATGCCCTTTCGGTTACATGGGGCAACTGCAACTTTCCAGCAGCTTACGGACAAGGTCTTGGGACATTTGTCCCATTGTGTTGCGGCTTATATTGATGACATTGTCATTTTTAGTCGTACCTGGGGGGAACATCTAGACCACCTCTGGCAAGTTTTGGTGGCTCTAAGACAGGCTCGGTTGACAGCTAATCCAGGCAAGTGCAGAACAGCATGACAGGAGGTGCAGTATTTGGGGTATATTGTAGGTCATGGGCAGATACGGCCTATGGTAAATAAAGTGGAGAAACTAAGCCAGTGGCCATGGCTGCACACCAAGAAGGAAGTACAACAGTTTCTGGGCCTGGCAAGCTACTATCGGCAATTCATTCATCATTTCTCCTCCAAAGCAGCCCCCTTGACAGATGCACTTAAGAAAAGGCAAAGTCAAGCCCTGGTATGGACTGAGGAGATGGAACAAACTTTTGAAGAACTGAGGACCTGTCTCCTCAGCCAGCCTGTTTTACGGTCACCAGATTTCTCCCGTCCTTTTATCCTCCAAACCAACGCCTCTACCGTGGGCTTGGGAGCAATTCTGACACAGGGAGAAGGGGCAGCTGAACATCCAGTACTCTACTTGAGTCGTAAGCTGGAGCCATGAGAGCGCCAGTACTCCACAATAGAGAGGGAGGCTCTAGCCATCAAATGGGTTGTTCTGGCTTTGAGACACTATCTCTGGGGTGCCCCATTCACATGGGTCACCGACCACGCACCATTACAATGGCTAAGTAGGATGAAAGATGACAACCCCCACCTCACTTGTTGGTATTTAGTGTTGCAGCTGCACACCTTTACGATCCAGCACAGGCACGGTCACCAATATGCTACTGTTGATTTCTTTTCTCACCAGGGTCCCTGGCCCTTACATGAAGATGGTAATCCCCTCTTGGAGGAGGGGAATATGTGAGGAGACAGAGGGGCTCACCCCTTTTCCTGGGACCTTCTACAGGACCAGGCCGAAGACAACAGGATGAGGCTGGGAGTCCAGGTGGGGAGAGCAATTTGCTGGGAAGCAGCGGCCAGGGGATACGAGCGAGTGCGCAGCTGTATGGCATTGCAGACCGGGGCAGGGACAGCTGGGATGGATAGAATGGTACATAAGGAGGGATCATAAAGAGGTGGCAGAGGAAGGAGAAGAGAGAGGATAGAGAGACGGTAAGTGAACAAAGAGCATGGAAACACATGTGTGTTTGAGGAAGAGCTGCAGCAGCAGCCACTGTCAGGGAGGCCAGGGCAAACCACAAGCAGAGACTGGGCAGCGGTACTGCCGGGACAGCGCAGCTCATTGCCATAGCGACAAGGGGGAAGGGAGCTGGAGCAGGCAAGGGCAAGGCGCTGTGGGAAGCATGCGGTGGAAACTGTAGGAGAAGAATAAAGGACTGGTGAGTGCACCAGCTTTCTTGTGTTGCTCTCCATGGAGAAGCTGGGAAAACGAGGCTTTGGCCCACATCCCCCTCCCGATGCAGTCACAGAGATATAGTCCTTTCCTGAATTCTCTTGTTAATGCTATCCCAATAGAAAATATCAGAGGAAACTTCTGCTGAGAAACACGAAAGTTTGTTTTCTTCCCTTATCTTACAAAGATTACACCTGCAATACTGCAAAGGTGATTATCTCCCCTGTAATTATCACACTGCAGATCATTAATTCTGTTTCTTCTCTCTGTTGCTAAAGGGCTCCAGCTGCCACTAGCAAAACAGTGAAGGAATAAGAAGGAAGGTATTGATAGATCCTTTGCAATTCAGAGCAGGACGTAAAGAGATTGAGAACGCTATCAGTTGCATTGCTGATTTATTCCACTTCATGAACTCTGTATATAGGTATTGTATCATTATTCACGCCAATTTGGGCTGCTCAGGGACAATGGAGTGACAATGAAGGAAACGGTGAACTGTGGGCTTGAAGGAAGACATTCATACAAGATGCTGGTCCTTGTGGTCTTGGTATTCATGCAACAACCTGAGATGGAGTGCCATGTTCAGATTGCAAACTGCAAACTCAGTGAGCCTCTTCATATAAACCATGAGTATTACCAGGCTGGAGACATCAGCCTTGTTGGCATCATTTCTCAGATCTTCATCTTTTCCAACCCAACAAGCTTCAGATCTCATCCCTCTCATGAACTCCATGATGACCTCATGTAAGAGGTGTATTTATTTATTTATTGAATTTGTATCCTGCTCTAACTAGTCCAAAAACACTCTTAGCATATTTTTAAAAAATTACATAAAATAGCCTCAAGTTTTAAAACACATCAACTTGACATACAATGTAGGAGAGAACATGCAGTTGAGGATCTTGCTGTATCCATTCACAGAAATATTTTGGCAATGTTGTGGAGACTGGTGGATACTGTAAAATGTTTTCCACTAGGGTGAGCTTTTCCTTTAGTTTTAAAGGTGTGGCAATTATGTTCAAAAGACAGCATTTCTCCCCCTTTGCTGCATCAGCATCAGCATAGGCATCCAGAGAGTGAGTGTCTGATCCTGAGCATCCTTTAAGGTGCATCCCATCATGAGAAGCAGAAGACTAAAGTCATGCCTATGGTCAGGCAGAGAACAAGAGTAGTGGAGGTGAACATTCATCTTTTTCCCCTGCACTTTTGCCCATCTGTCTGTGTAATTGAAGAGGTGAAAGGAATTAGGCTGTTCTTATATTCTTAGACTGTTAACATAAGAAACAAGAACTTGGCAAAGACAGGATAGCAATGGTGCCATGGGTCAGCACTGGATGTCAAGTGCTACAGATTAATAGCAATGTGTCAGAAATGGGAGGGACCAAGCTAAATAATACAGCTTCACTTATCTCATTATGGTTCTGTGTATTTTCCCCCCATAGCAAGATGGTTCACTTCCAAGGCCTCCTTCTTTAACAGTTCTGCACATATTCTCCCTTCACACTTTCACCTGTGCCCTTTCCTTTTATGACAGAAGAGCTGAACCATTTGCAGGTTTTTGTTTGGTTGATTTTGGTCCCAGAATATGCAATCCCAAGGATTCCAAATTCTTCCTTTTCCCCTTCCTATTAAACTGACTTCTTCACCTTGAAGAGGTTGCTATAATAATTCTTGAAGGTGAAGGACTTCTATTTAAGAAGAAATTTGTTGAGCTCAGCTGCAAATGAGATCCAGGCAAGATTTGGGTTGGGTTAAAAGATGGAAGTTAACACATGTTTGCCCTCAATGTGGGTGCAGCAAAAGGTATCCAAGGTTTGGAAACATTGCCCTGTGAGTGGTGACTGAGAAAACTGGCAGTGCTCAGACTTGAGAAGAGAAGACTCAGCGGGAAATGAAATCACCCTGTAAGTACTCAAATGCTGTTATGAAGAGAAAGGTCAAGAGCTCTTCTTGCGAAGCGGAAGAAACTTCTTTACAGAATGTCTGGGATACAGCTAAAGCCTATGTCAGGGGACTGATAAAAACCTACTCAGCAAAAATAAAGAAAAAGAAAAAGCAAGAGCAAGCAACATTAGTAGAAGAATTGAGGAAACAGAAACAAGAACTGCAGGCGGATCCAACAAAAAGAAATCTTAAGGTCCAAATGAATATTTTAAAGCACAAAGTGAATCTCTTGCATACAAATCAACTTACTAAGCAAATGAAATTGGCTAAACAGATTTTTTTTGAAAATGCTAATAAACCGGGGAGATGGCTAGCATATAAAGTAAAAAAAGAAAGAGAGAAGAGATTGATTTCAAAACTGAAAGATGGAGAAGGACAACTACAGGTACAAAATACACAAATTAAGAAAATAGCTGAAGATTTTTTTGCAAGGTTATACTGGAAGGAGGAGTTTTCGATCGAGAAGGTAAAAGAATATATTCGAAAGGGAGATTTACCAAAATTACCAGAAAAGTATCAAAAAATATTGACTCAAGAAGTAACAACAATGGCAATAACAGAGGCAATCATGTGACAAAAGAAAGATAAAACCCCTGGTCCGGATGGGCTACCAGCTGAATTTTACAAATCTTTTGAGGGAATTTTTGCTACCTTTCTCAAAGACATATGTAATGAAGCATTGTTAACTGCTAAAATACCAGATACCTGGACAGAGGCAAATATCACATTAATACTGAAAGAAGATATGGACTTAACACAGATTCAAAATTACAGTCCCATATCATTATTAAATGTGGACTATAAAATCTTTGCCTCTATATTGGCAGAAAGGTTGAAGAAGTTTTTAATAGACTTTATTCATCCAGACAAAAATGGTTTTCTGCCTAAAAGACAAATGAAGAACAATCTGAGGACTATTTTGGATATCCTAGAATACTACGAGACACACAGAGAAAATTCAATGTCTCTACTGTTTTTAGATGCCCAGAAAGCCTTTGATAATGTTAATTGGCAATTCATGATGCAACAGATGGCCCAAATGGAGTTTGGAGGAAAATTTACGAATGCGATATCAAGCATTTATCAAAGACAATCGGCCAGGATTTTAATGGAGAACGTACAAGGGCTATAGAGATACAAAAGGGTACAAGGCAGGGATGCCCGCTGTCACCCCGGCTGTTCATCCTGACTTTAGAGGTCTTGAATAGAAATATTAGGGATGACGAGGACATTAAAGGTACTAAAATTAGGGATGAAGAGTATAAATTGCAAGCATTCGCAGATGATTTGGTCTTTATAATAGGGGAACCTTTTGTAGCAATCCCTAAACTTTTACAACAGATTGAAGAATATGGTGAGGTTACGGGGATGAAAATAAATAAGGAAAAAATGAAACTTTTAGTTAAAAATCTTATGCAAGATCAGAAAAAAACACTCCAAGAACAAGTGGACTTGCAGATTGTCAAAACGGTTAAATACTTGGGAATCTATCTTACAACTAAATGCACAACTTTGAAAGAAGACAATTACGATAAATTATTGAAAGATATTAAAGGTGATCTGGAAAGATGGGCAATTTTACAACTGTCTTTGATGGGAAGAATAGCACTGGTTAAAATGAATATACTACCAAAACTTTTGTTTTTGTTCCAAATGATTCCCATAAAAATTGATAAAAAAAATTTTTGAGGGTTTAAATTTTCAAATTTCCAGATTTATTTGGAGAAAAAAGAAAGCAAGGATTAAAGTGAAAATGCTTCAGGAAACCAAAAAGAATGGGAATTTTGGTTTACCAGATTGGATGTTGTACTATCAAGCGTCTATTTTAACGTGGATAAAAGAATGGATAACCTCGTGAAATAAGAGAATTTTGTATCTTGAAGGACATGATTTGCAAATGGGTTGGCACGCTTATATGTGGTATGAGAAGGTCAAGTCACATGGGACTTTTTTAAGTCACTTTATTAGAAGATAATTAATGTCAGTGTGGGAAAAGTTAAAGTCAAAATTGTATAATAAATTACCAAGATGCTTTCACCTATGGAAGCTTTTGTGTATCCAAATGTATTGAAATTTGAAGGGATCATAAGATATGATGATATTTTGGATAAGGATGGAGGCCTGAACCTAGATCAAGAAATACAAGAACAGGGACTCAATATCTCTTGGTGGTATAAGGTGCAAATGCAATCAAGATATGCTAAAGATTGTAAAATATGGGGGTTTTATAAAGACATAACAGCCTTTGATCAAGTGATGTTAAAAACAGATAAGAAAATGATTAAAAGAATTTATGAGTTCCTACTTGGCAAGAAAATGGAAGGGGAACAGGTTAAGGAAACTATGATAACATGGGCACAAAATTCGGGATATAATATTGAATTAGAAAAGTGGCAAAAGTTATGGGAGAGAAATATTAAGGTAACATTAGCAACTTCATAAAAAAGAAAATTTATATAAAATGTTTTATATATGGTATTTGTCACCAAATCAGTTAGCCAAAATTTTGCCAAATATGTCAAACAGATGTTGGAAATGTAAACATGATGTGGGTTCTTTTTACCATATGTTGTGGACTTGTGAATATGTGAAAATGTATTGGATTAAAATACATAAATGGCTTGAGGAAATGCTACAAAAACCCTTAGCTTTTAAATCTGAAATTTTCTTGTTAGGTATTGTACCAGAAAATATTAGCAAACAAGAAATGTATTTGATACTACATTTAATCACAGCAGCGAGGATTGCACTTGCTCAATACTGGAAGAGTGAGGAACTACCCACTGAGGAACTGATTTTTAAAAAGATTCTGGACAGTGCAGAAATGGACAGATTGACTCAATTATTGAAGGAGAAAGAAGATACTGACTTTGATCAAATTTGGGACCTTTTTTACGAGTGGCTGGAGAAACGGGACTTGGCTTAGATTTAAAGATGTCTTTAAATTTTTATAACTTGATTTGAACATGATTATAGAATGTTTAAAAGATATGTTATAGGGGGCTGACCCAGTACTTCCGATGTATTTGATGATTGATTATTTTTTTAGTTTTTAGTTTAAAATCTTAATTAAAAATGTGCAAAAAATAAAAGAGCTCTTCTTGCTGAAACCAGACCATAGGATATGGTAAAATCCTCTCAAGTTGCATGAACCCAGATTCAGGCTAGAGAGCAGGAAATGTTTCTTCACTGTCAGAACAATGCAACAGTGGAAACAGTTTCCTAGACAGGTCATAGCTCTCCCACTCTAGAAACATTAAAAAAAGAACTGGATGGTTATCTGAGTGGGATGGGGTTAATTGGTGTCCTGCAACAGCAGAGGGTTGGAGCCAATGGCCTTCTTGCCCCTTCCAACTTGACTATTCTTTTATTCTGTGATATATCACCTTGCAGATTTGTGACTCAGTTGTACCAGCACACCCTGGCTTTTGTCTTTGCTGTGCAGGAGATCAATGAAAAATTGCTGGGTTTCCTCAACCTCACCCTGGGCTTCCACCTCTATAATAGCCATTTTGTTCCAACCAGGATCTATCTGGCCTCACTGGAACTTCTCTCCACGTGGGGCAGATTCATTCCTAACTACAAATGCGATGCTCAAGACAATGTTGTAGCCGTTATTGGGGGACCTCACTCATATGTATGTTACTACATGTCAAACATTTTATTCATCTACAAGATTCCACAGGTAAGATGCATGCAAAGAACACAAAAATCCATGATTGATTTTCCAGTGCTGATTTTTGGTGAGGATTTTCTTTCTGGGGACAAAATATGGCAAATTGGTGACACACATCAGGCTTGCAGTTTACAGATCCATTCCTGAGCCCCTAAAATAGAAGATATTCTGAAGGCAGGTGCCCCTCATTCTGTCAAGTTTCATGTTAAAGGCATCTTGTGAAGATCCTAAGTGAACATGAAGTCTTATTTTATCATCCTACTTCTTGAAGTAAGGAGGTGGATCAAACCATCAAATAATGTACAGCATCAACAGCAGAAAATGAGCTATCACAGTTAATCCCCAAATCCCCTTTTTGGTTATGTGGAGTCACAACTGGAAAGTAGTTTTCTTCATGTCTTAACTGAAAACTGAGAGAAATCTCAAAAGAGTCTCTCCCTTTGTCCTGATCATAGGTTGGCTATGGCTCCACTCCAATGATGAGTGACCAAACTCAAGAGGTTTTCTTCCAGGGTATGTTCCCTAAAGGAGACCATCAGTACCTGGGGATTCTCCACTTGCTGCTGTATTTTCAGTGGACCTGGATTGGAGTTATTTCTGTGCATTTCAGTGGAGAGGAGTTTGTAGAGAACGAGCTTCCCAAGTTTGCTCAGAGAGGAATCTGCTTTGATTTCATAGAAACATTGCCAACAGTGTATTTTAAAACGGACATTATGGACATGGTGGCAGTGTGGATAAAAACATTTGAGGTCATTATCAACAGTAGTGCCAATGTTGTGATAGTACACGGAGAGATGCACACAATGATCTTTTTGACAACATTCCCAGAAGTATCAAAAGCTTTTGACATGCCTGTAAAGATGAAGCATAAAGTTTGGATAATGACAGCCCAGATGGAGTTCTCCTCAGTTTCCTTTCAACGATTTTGGGACATTGACATCATCCATGGGGCTTTATCCATTTCAATTCACTCAAAGGAAGTGAAGGGATTTCAGAAATTTCTTCAGATGAGAAACCCCTTGATGGACAGGGCAGATGGCTTTATCAGGGACTTCTGACAACATGCCTTTAATTGTGTGTTCCCAGACTCTGAGGTCAAGAAGGAGAATGAGAGAATCTGCACTGGGGAAGAGAAGCTGGAGGGTCTTCCTGCATCCGTTTTTGAGATGAGCATGACCAGTCACAGCTACAGTGTTTACAATGCTGTCTATGCAGTGGCACATGCTTTGCAGCCCATGCATTCCTTGGTGTCCAAGCACAGGGCAAAGCTGGGTCAAAGAAGATGGGACCCATTGAATCAGAGCCCCTGGCAGGTAATGTCTCTCCTGACCACAAAACCCCATACAGGAGATCCCATAAATACCCTATGTCAGTATGCAGTGAAGATTACTATGCATATCCTTCTTGGTTTTTTGAGAAACATTTTCCATTGTGCTTTTTATGGACTTATTTCTTCTGGATTTTCTTCTTTGTGTTTGTTAGTGTAGCTGTTAGCTGATAAGGTAAGGCTGAGGCCAACTAGCTTCCATCTTGCTTATTTTTCATAAATTCTCTGGGTTTTAAGTGAGACATGTAAAGTAAAATTAAGATACAGGGTTGCCCTTTTGCCCCACCCACCACAGTCTAGTCCAGCTGCTGTCCCTAGCACTTTCTGTTCTCATTGGTTGATATACTCCATGATGGTGGAGACAGAACTCAGATTCTCCAGAAAACATAAGATGTTTAGGATATGACATGATCTCCCTATATGTTACAAATTCTAAATACAGTATGTACATATTCTAAATACAATATGCTGGGTAGAATATTTCATTACAGAAGAAAGGAGATTTTTTTGACCTACCAGTTTGAGAATTTTGTATGGCTCATTTTGGCTTAAGGTCATCATACTTGGACATTGGAAGATGTGGTTGATGCCTTCATTGATTTTCCCTCAGGTAATGCCAGTAATGAGCGTTTCCCATAATGTCCCCCTCATATTTTCCTAAGTTTCCATGGTCTTTTAGAAACTTACTCTCCAGTTTTTTTCCCATTTTTGGAGTTGGATCAAGATGATAAAGCTATACTTCTCTTCCTCTGAACTGGTAGGGTATTTTGAGATATACATATTTATATAAATCATGGACTTATCCAGCCCAAGGACTTATGGAATCTCCTGATGCTGCTTTGTGACTCTTGAAGTTCCCCCTGCCTCCAATGTTTGAATTAAATTCCCTGCAAAGCAAGTGGGAGAAAGAGAGTCCTCTGGGGCTGTGTATTGTTAAGAGAGTTATGAGGACTCTCATCTCATGTATAATCCAAATTGTAATGAAATGAAATTTAAACAAAAGAAAACAACCAGCCTTAGTGGAAGAAGAATAGGAACCCATCAATCTTTGAAGTCAATAGCCTCTTCCTCTTGAATGAAGACAGAGCAAAGAGGAAGGTTGTATTTCCTTTCATTAAAAAAGATTGTTACCCCTAAGTTTCCCAGATTTGAACAGCTAATGACTCTTTCTACTACAGAGAAATGTCAGAAACATTGTCAACAGTTTAAATATGGTCAGAGTGACTCAGCTGCTGATTTCCATTTTACAAAGGAGAACATGTGCTTTACTCACTGACTGGGTTTGCAAATCACCGCATGACACTGTGGGTTGTTCTTGCTATTTTACCACTGTGGGATTGTCATGCTGTCCAGACCCAGACATGGCATATCACCATGGCAAATGGCAGTGGTCTCTTGCATGGCTTCTGTTTCGTGTGTGATTATCTGCTCTGATGCCTGGATCTCAGACCTCCAAATTCCATTTGTGGCTGAAACACATGCACACCATAGATTTCCATGGAAAGAGTGGTAACAGAAAAATCCATGCCAGGCATCCAATCTCTACTATCAATGACTTCCTATCAATGTCATCACTCTTTTTCTTTTCTATCGGCTTTGCACTTTAACATTTAGTGTTGAAGCCTATTACTTTCCTAAGAGGGGAACTGAGTAAATGCCTGGAAGAAAAGGGGAAATCATGGTCTACTTCTTTATTTTATGGTTTGAGTAAAAATTGGGGCCCTGCAATGGCTAGGAAGACTTAACGAGGGGGAATTACATTTCAGAGGGGGAAGAGGAAGACATGCCCACTCCCCATTTCTGTCAGAAAAGGGCAGAGAAAGTAGAAAGGAAGCAATATGGCAATGTAGGTGGTTTAGCTCATGGGGGCTGCAGCAACACATGGAAAATGCAGAAGAATTGAGTAAGTGCACAGAAAAGAATTGAACCAGCTAGGGTTGTGAGGCTTGGTTAGGAAGAATGTGGGAAACTATTCTTTTTTATTTATTTTCTTAGGAATACAGAAGGAAGAAAAGTATATGTAAAATGAAGTAAAATATAGTAAAGTGGTCAAGAGATTTTAAACGAGTATACATTCAAGCCCAAAAGTTTGTCTTTATTTCTAGGAAACTCTTCCCTCTCATGGCAACTCTCCCCCCTTGTTTGTCCCAATGTGTCAACATTCCTACACAAAGGAAGTTGTAATGTACTAAACAGGATAAAGGTATTGCAAAGGAAGAAATACAATAAGACCTTCATGTGGGGGTAAAAGCCAGTTCCACTGACCTGACTTGCTTTTTCTCTTATGTCAGTTCAGCTTCACCACTATCTGCAAAGGACCTCATTTAACAACAGCATCGGAGAAAAGATTTCCTTCGATGAGAACAGAAAATTAGAAGCTGATTTTGATATCATTAACTGGGTCGCTTTCCCAAACCGGTCTTTCCTTAGAATCAAAGTTGGAAAAATAGACTCCACAGCTCCCAAAGACAAGATGTTTAGCATCACTGGGGATGCCATTGCATGGCCCAGGAATTTTAACCAGGTATGTTCAAGACTATCCCAAGACCATGGTAAGGGATGATCTAAAAATGTTATAAATAAAAAAAACTAAGACACTGATTTGGATGCACTCGGGATTCTGCCACCCGACAAAGTTGAAATGGACCTTTCTTCAGGAAAAAAAAACAACTCCAGCATTGTGCTCTCCAATTCACCTACATCTTATTTGAACCAAGATTTTGAAAATTCTGAACATTTGCCTGTGAAAAACTAGAGGCTGGATTTCTTTAAGAAATGGCTGCCTTGAATTATTGAATTCACTCAAATGTATGCAGGGGGAAGGAGAGCTGAACACTGAACTTCCAAGTTACCATATTTAAAAACTGTCAACTTTGGTAGAATCAATATATTCTGCTGAAGTTCTTGATTTATGTCTAGCAGTGCATGTAAAACAGGGGTCTCAAACTCGTGGCCTGCAGGCCAATTGCCGGGAGGGTGGAGCATGGGGGAGGGGCCCTGTGGCCTTCAAAGCGCCGGCAGTGCCTGGGCTGGCCTCCGAGAGCGGCGCGGGATGAGCGGCCCACCACCACCATGGTGGTGGAATACTTGATGCGGCCCAGTCTCACCCAGGCTCTTCTTCCAGCGGCCCCCATGTAAGTTGAGTTTGAGACCCCCTGGTGTAAAAGAATGGAATGGAGAGGTCCCATGTAAATATATCAGAGTGAAATACCTTTAAGGTGTTTCAGGGAGGCTGAAATTGACCCAAAGTTCTTGAGCCTGGCCTTATTTCTGTGATACAAATTTCCGGTAGTGCAGCAAAAGTAGTGTATCGGGGAAATTTCAGAGTAAATAGAATGTGCTGCAACTTGGCAGGGACAGATGGCACTAGGAAATGAACATGAGGCCAACTTCTTCCTGGGAAATGGGAAAGCAGGATTGGGATGGTGCCATGTGATTGTGGAACACAAGAAGTTTGTCCTGCCCAAAGCTTATTGGCCTGAGGGTTCTGACATACACATATTTGAACAGCAGGAGGGAGATTCTAGAGCAGAATCTCCACTTGACAGGGGAGCCCACCATGGGAATTGTGCCTGAGAGGGATCTGAGTAGCCATTTGCCCTCTGATGGTGACCCCCACCCTTTCATGCATCCCCTCTTGCCATGCAAGCCTGGACAGAAGAATTTCTCATTAAATCTGTCTCCCTTGATTCCAGGCCAGAGAGTCGAGGCTTGTACAAACAAGAGTGTCTGCTTTTGTTGCTACGTGCCATTGAGTTACCAGCTGGAACAGAAGGGGAGAAGGAAAGTGGAAATGAGAGACAAGACTCTATCTTTGGGAAATGAGTGGGGTAACCATGGCATAGCCATCCTTATACCAAGATCCAGGCTCTCCAGAAGTACCCATTAATTTTTCTCCTTTTTTCATGCATGTTTTCAAGGACACATCAGGCATGAGAAGCTTGTCCTGATTCCTATGGAAAACACTTTGGAAGGGAATCTTTTCCCAAGTGTGGTTATTAGAATAATTTCCTGTTCAGCATTGTCTTCAGTTGATTTAATTTTAGGTCAGTCTGTAAGATATATAAAGCATAAATATTTTTTTTCTGAAGTCTTCCATGTGCTCCTTTCTCCTTGTCACACAGATCCAGCCCATTTCTTTGTGCAATGACATCTGTCCTTTGGGTCAGTACAAAAGAAAGAAGGAAGGGGAGCCCTTTTGCTGCTATGATTGTTTTCCATGCCCCATGGGAAAGATCTCACAGCAGAAGGGTAAGAAAGAACAAGCATAAAACACACACACAAGATCTTACTGGGTACATAGAACAGCATTTCTTTGCTTTCTTGCTGATTACCAAGTACAGTTTTAATGGCCGCATGATGTCTCTGGTAACTGTGGCAAACACAAACATGCATAGAAGGAAAGGAAATCAATATTTGTTTACTTTATTTAATATATTTCTATCCTGCCAGTTTCCTTCCAAAGAAATCAAAGTAGTCTCCCTAATTGTATTCGTTTCCTCAATCTGTCTGAGGTAGGTTCAGATGATTGTGTGACTTGCCCAGAGTTACCCAGTGAGATTCTTTCTTTTTCCAGACATGGATAAATGTTATGACTGCCCAGGTGGCCAATACCCAAACAAGCAACAGGACTCTTGCATTCCCAAAGAGATCAGCTTTCTCACATACGCAGAACCACTTGGATACAGTTTGACTAGTCTAGCTTTCTTTCTGTCCTCCATCACGGCTTTGGTGCTTGGGATCTTCGTCAGGCACAGGAACACTCCCATAGTCAAGGCCAACAACAGGAACCTCACCTTCACTCTCCTGGTCTCGCTCCTGCTCTCCTTCCTGTGTGCTTTGCTCTTCATTGGCCAACCTCACAAGCTGACCTGCCTCCTTCGACAAACTGCTTTTGGAATCATCTTCTCAGTGGCCATTTCTTGTGTGTTGGCCAAAACCATCACTGTGGTTCTCGCTTTCACGGCCACCAAGCCAGGATCCAGAAGGAGGATGTGGGTGGGGACAAAGGTGGCAAATTGCTTGGTCCTTTCCAGTTCCCTAATTCAAGCCATGATTTGTGCAATTTGGCTGGCTACCTCTCCTCCCTTTCCAGACTATGATAGACATTCAATGACTGATGAAATCATCCTGGAATGTAAGGAGGGTTCTACACTCCTGTTCTATTGTGTCCTGGCTTTTATGGGCTGCCTTGCCATTGTCAGCCTCACAGTGGCTTTCCTAGGTAGGAAATTGCCTGATAGTTTCAATGAAGCCAAGTTTATCACACTCAGCATGCTGGTCTTCTGCTGTGTCTGGCTGACCTTTATTCCAACCTACCTGAGCACGAAAGGAAAGTCCATGGTGGCTGTGGAGATCTTCTCCATCTTGGCTTCCAGTGCTGGGCTGCTCGGGTGCATTTTTCCTCCCAAATGCTACATCATTGTCATGCGTCCTGACTTGAATAACAGGCACCACCTCATGAGAAAACTTAACTAATGAATATAATAGAGGCCTTTACACTTAAAAACCCAAGTAAACCAAACAATGGGTCACCAGACCCAAGATATTGTGGGTAATAAGTGGGAATTCTACATACAATACCGATATAAATGTAATTCCAATATATCACTTTAAAAATAAGAACCTTAACTTCAAACGAAATAGTTCTGCACACGCATCAGTGCTCTAAATCATGTAGAATGAGTAATGCATAGCTTAGGACCACAACATCTTAGGGAGTGCCTATCCCAACCACAACTTACCTGGATATTACACTCAAACTCTGCAGCTTTTCTTCAAGTATAAACTCAGTGGGGAGGACCAAAGGTGGCACCAACAGGGATGCCTTTCTCAGTAGTTTGCCCCCATCTGTGGAATATCCTCCCCACAGAACTTGTCAGGTTTTCAGTTCCAGGTTAAGATGGACCACTTTTCTGAGGTTTTGAAAGACTTTACCCTGGAGTTTGAAGTGGATCAGCAGGTGTTCTTTAGTTTCATTGCTTTTCATTCTTTTTAATGATGTTCTTATCTATTTTTCAATGTTTTAAATGTTTTAATTTTTTTCCTGATTTCATTATATTTTTATTGTACTTTGAACCTCTATTTTTGGGCTGTGGAAACTGCTATGGGGCATAATAGAATAAATACCTAAATATATAGGAAAAAATTGAATAAATACATTCAATATATAAACTGTTAACTTCTGTTATGATTCTCGATGGGCTTAGGAAACCCTTCAGAAATGGGCTTAGATGGGTTTCCTCTTTCTCATGTTTTAATTCTGGAATTGGTTGCTGGGAAATCCATCTCAAATGATATCTCCATATCATTTGGCTCTAGCAAAGTTAAAGAGGAAATAAATGTTGTATCTTTGTGAGTTGGCAAATGTTGCCAGGAAAGGGCAGGGGTGGGGAGAATGTGGACTTTTCAATGACAACTAACATTTCCCTTGAAACATCAAAGTCTTAGGTTTGGATAAATCAGCTGAATGCTGATCATTACACGGAAACTACACAAGCTGCCTTACATTGCACTTTTCAACAAGTTGTCCCCATTCCCTACTCAAAGTTCTTTATAGGTTCCTTAAAGAAACTTGTGATCCACTTCATACACTTCTGTACCTAGCAGGGCACTTGGTAAGGCTTTTCAAAGCGATGAAAATCTGGCATGTGGTAATGAAAGCAAAAACACAGCACCCTTTTTTAGAGTCAATCTATTCTGCAACCCATTAATGTAGATATAATTCAAAAACAAAGACATTTCTAATAACAAATCAGAATGAAATACCAAATGACTTACCCCTTCATGGATCACTGCCTTGCCGTGGCAAAGGGGCTTGTGTAGCACAATGAAGCTATGAGCTAAGCCATGCAGGGGCACCCAAGATCTACAGCTCATAGCAGAGAGCTCTGACAAAAGGTGATCCACTGGAGAAGAAAATGGCTCCAGTACTCCAGTATCCCTGCCATGAAAACAGCATGAACAGTACCAAAAGGCAAAAAGATATGAAGCTGGAAGATGAGCCCCTCAGGTCAGAAGGTTTCCAAGGTGCCTCCTGGGAAGAGCAGAGGGCTAGTACTAGTAGAGCCAGAAAGAATGAAGCAACTGGATCAAAGCTGAAAGGCCACTCAGTTGTGGATGTATCTGCTGGTTAAAGGAAAGTCCAATGCTGTAAAGAACTATACTCCATAGGAACCTGGAATTTAAGATCTATGAATCAACGTAAGCTGGACATGGTCAAACATGAGATGACATGACTGAACTTTGACATCTTAGGAATCAGTGAACTAAAATGGACAGGAATGGGTGAATTTAATTCAGATGACCATCAGGTATACTAATGTGGGCAAGAATCCCTCAGAAGAAATGGAGTAGCCTTCATATTCAACAAAAGTGTAAGAAAAACAGTACTAGGATACAATCTCCAAAATGACAGTTAGAATCCAAGGCAAACCATTCAACATCACAGTAATCCAAGACTATGCCCCAACCACTGATGCTGAAGAGGCTGAAGTTGACCGGTTCCGTGAAGGCCCACAACACCTAAAACTAACACCAAAAATGATGTCCTTATCCTCATGGGGGATTGGAATGCTAAAGTAGGAAGCCAAAAGATAACTGAATTACAGACAAGTTTGGCATTGAAGTACAAAATGAAGCAGGGCAAAGGCTGGCAGAATTTTGTCAAGAGAATATGCTGGTCATATCAAACACTCTTTTCCAGCAACCCAACAGACAACTCTACACATGGACATCACCACATGGTCAACACAGAAATTAGACTGACTATGTGATTTACAGCCAAAGATAGACAAGCAAAAACAGTAAAAACAAGACTGGGAGCTGACTGTGGCTCAGATCATAAGCTTCTTGTTGAAAAATGTTGGACTGAAAGTGAAGAAAGTAGGTAAATGCACTAGGCCACTCCGGTGTGACCTAAGCAATAGTGAGAACTGGACATGGAACCACTGATTGGTTCAAAATTGAGAAAGGAATTCGGCACGACTGTATACTATCACCCTGCCTATTTAACTTATGTGCAGAGCACATCATGAGAAAGGCTAGGCTAGATATGTAAATCACAAGTTGGAATTAAGATTGCTGGGAGAAATATGAACTACCTCAGATATGCAGATGATACCACTCTCATGGCAGAGCATGAAGAGGAACTAGAGAGCCTCCTGATGTGGGTGAAAGAGGAGAGTGCAAAAGTTCTCTTGAAACTCAACATTAAGAAAACTAAAATCATGGCATCCAGTCCTCTCACTTCCTGGCAAATAGACGGGGAAGAATGGAGGTAGTGACAGGTTTTGTTTTCCTGGGCTCCAAGATCACCACTGATGGGTACTGCAGCCAAGAAATTAAGACGCTGGTTCCCGGGGAGGAAAGCTATGGCAAATCTAGACATCATACTAAAAAGCAGAGACATCACCCTTCCAACAAAGGTGTGTATAGTCAAGGCTATGGTTTTCCCAGTTGCAATGTATGGCTGTGAAAGTTGGACCATAAGGAAGGCTGAGTGCCAAAGGATTGAGGCCTTTGAATTGTGGTGCTGGAGGAGACTCCTGCAAGTACCTTGGAATGCAAGGCGATCAAACTGGTCAGTCCTAGAGGATATCAACCCTGACTGCTCTTGAGAAGGCCAGATAAAGAAGATGAACCTCAAATACTTTGTCCACCTAATGAGAAGGAAGGACTCCCTGGAGAAGAGTCTAATTTTGGGAACAATTGACGGACAAAGGAGAAGGAGACGGCAGAGAATGAGGTGGCTAGATGGAGTCACTGAAGCAGTCGCATGTGCTTAAGTGGAATCTGGGAGATGGTGGAAGACAGGAAGACCTGAAGGAATGTTGTCGATGGGGTTGCAAACAATTGGATGCAACTTCTCAACTAGCAAGAACAATTCTGCAGCCCATTAATGTAGAAATAAGTAAAAAAACAGACATTTCTAATAGCAAATTGAAATGAAATATCAAGTGAAAAGACATTATTCATTGCCAAAATCATAAAAATTCAGAATTGGGAAGTGGGATTCCAATATTTCAAAATTTGTGCATTTCCACTAGTGCAAATCTGGAGAAGTGAGTTTATGCAATTGCATACCAAATGCATGCATTCATGCAAAACCTACTTTTGTCAAGCGGGTTGGGGGGCAGCAGAATAGACAGCACTTGACAATCTGTGAAGACAAATTTGTACTTTTTTAATTCTTACATCCTTAGTGCAATCTATATCTGTCTTGAGTAAATCTTCAAATTGCATTTTATTTTAAAAATAGATGCTTTCAATTATGGGAAGGTTATTAATTCACCTGTAATTATCTGGTTGGTGATCATTACTTCTACTTCTCCTGCAAGTAGCAGGGGAGTTGAGTTGTCCCTTGCAAAACAATGAAGCAGCATTGAAGGAGGCTATAAAGGAACCAGCATTCTTCAGAGGATGGGGAGGAAGCAAATGTGGGGCCAGTTGCTTTCCATGATGCTGTGCAGTCCTGCCTCTGGCTAAGCTGGCTGAGTGTTCCATAGAGCCAAGCTGGGCTGCTCAGGAACCCCTGAAAGACAATGACAGGACAGGTTAAGTGTTGTCTGAAGGTGCACTGTGCCAACAGTGCAGCGCTCCTCCTGCAGCTCCTCTTTGTATTCCTGATGCTGCCTCAGTCTGTGTGCAATGCCCAATTTGCCTGCTGTATGATCAGCGACCCTCTTCCCATAAATCACCAGTATTATCAGTCAGGAGATCTCATCGTTGCTGGCATCCTCTCTCAGTTCTATATGTTTTTCAGCCCCATCACCTTCAGATCACACCCCTCTCTTAGACTCCTTGAAGACCTCATGTAAGTTTAAGGACTACAGGATTCTCCAAAGGGGCGGCTTGGTGCATCAGTTCCAGTAACACTATTGCTCTAAAAAGTGAACTATTATTATTAATGTATTCAATTCTAGACCAGCAGTTCTGAAACTGTTTTCCTAATATCCTATCTCATTAGATAATGCTCTCATGTGGGCAGGTTCATCAGGCTTTTATATAAGCATTTGAATTTCAAACCTGAACACCTAATTTAGAGGCTTGTTCACTAAAGCAGACTCAATTCATGATTTGACATGAAAAAACTGATTCTCATTTACCGCTTGTAATAATAGTTTTGTACCCAGATACAAAACTGCCCTTGGGAAGTGTTATGTTGCAATGATTGAGCATTTCCCCCAAAAGGGGTACCATGAATTTCTGGTTTCATGAATCCAGCTAACTTCAGACTAAACCTTTTCCACCTTAACCTGTAATTAACATAACACTGGTTTCATCAGCCCAGAATGACCACAGTAATGTGTTTTTCCCAGTGGATGTCATTTCCATTTGTTTGCTTGCTTGTTTGTTTACTCTTCTTTTGCTACTCAGCAAAGATTTAGATGATCTGTAGTGCACCTCATTTCCTGTGGCCTGTTCCGTTCTGTTCTTTTCTCTGTATTAGTAAAATGTAAAAGATAGGGGACTGAAATTCAGTCTGATGGACAGCCATGTATTTGTAAATGCCATAAAGCACTGGTTTACCTGTCTACATACATGAAAATTACACAAGACAGAGCCCCAAGTGTGACAGGAACACCAGGAGGCTGCGTGGAATACTGTAGACAGGCTTTTCCTCACACTGAAAAATATCCACTGAAATACCAAAAAGCATCTTATCATGTTTAGCAAACCTGTCCCTAAATGGTCAGTAGCAGTGCCCCTGAGTTTGTATCCTTATTGAGTAAATTTCAAAGTGCATGATAAAAGAAATGTATCAACCAATCAAATTTATTTTGAAGATGCCTTTCCGGAAATGGGGGTGGCAGAAGCATCAACAGTAAAGGGGTATCTTTCCAACAAGGTATCGTCTCACTTCCTGAAGTAGGACCTTGTAATCATTGCCTAAACCTGTTGAATAGACATATGAAATAGCCCCCAGTCATGCCCTGAGGCTCTCTGAATCAGTGTCTCAATCCTATTGCAGGTTTGTGACTCCCGCCTACCAACACCTCCTAGCCTTGGTGTTTGCTGTAAAGGAGAGCAACAAAAATCTCCAAACCCTCTCAAGCCGCACGCTGGGCTTCCACATCTACAACAGTAATTTTCTTGCAACCTGGACCTTCCGTGCCACAATGGACCTTCTCTCCACATGGGGCAGATTCTTGCCAAACTACAAATGTGATTCTCAGCATAATGTGGTGGCTGTCATTGGGGGACCAACCTCAGATGAGTGCTCCTACACTGCAACCATGCTGCATATCTACAAGATGCTGCAGGTAGAGTACGTTCCTGGAGGGTTAAAGGTTAAGAAGATTGTAATGGTTTCTGCAGCATTTTACTGAGCCCCTGTCCTTTCCATAGAAACATAGAAACAGCGAGTCAGAAGGGGTCTCCCTGGCCATCCAGTCTGACCTCCAGCACCAGCCGGCTCGGCTTTCCAATGAGACTTCTTCCATTCCACCTATGTGTTTCCTTCCTGAGACAGAATACATTGCCCTTTTTTCACTAGTGATTCTGAGCACTATTTAGAGCAGTATTCATTTTTCTTTCTCTTTCCAGCTTGGGTTCGGCTCTGTTCCAGTAATGACTGATGAAAGCCAAGGAGCTTTCCTCCAGCGGATGTTCCCAACTGGGGACCACCAGTATGTGGGCATTCTTCAATTGCTGCTGGTTTTCAGGTGGACATGGATTGGCGTGGTTATTGTTCAGGATCTGAATGGACAGAAATTTGTACATACGGTACTCCCCAAATTCTCCCAGAGAGGCATCTGCTTTGACTTCATAGCATCCTTGCCAAATCTCTATTTTACCAAGGACATTGCTGACATGGCAGCAGAGTGGATTGAAATGTATAAGGATATTATTAGTAGCACCACCAATGTTGTAGTCATTAATGGGGAAAGTCCCACCATGATATTTTTGAGAATGTTTCCCCAATTTTCAGAAGTTGAAGATGTACCAATTATGACTAAAGGCAAAGTGTGGATCATGACAGCCCAGATGGAGTCCACCTCCGTTCCTTTTCAAAGATTCTGGGACATAAACATAATCCATGGTGCTCTGTCCATTGCCGTCCACTCAAAGGATGTTCCTGGATT
>NW_025335544.1:125271-155741 GCF_004798865.1 Varanus komodoensis
ACTTGAATAGCAGGCACCACCTCATGAGAAAACTAAATTGATGAATAGAATGGAGGCCCCTATGCTCAAGGACCTAAGACAGCTAATCAATGGGCCATGATAAGCATGATATTGTAACAGAAGTGCACTACTGTACAAATACTACAGATATAAATGTAATCTCAATACATCATTTTAAAAATACAAACTAACTTCAAACAAATGTATTGCCTTGTTGTTTAGCTGCAAAGTTATGTCCAACTCTTCACTATCAAATGGACAGCAGCCCTCCAGGCTCTTTTGCACTCCATTGTTTCCTGGAGTCCACCCAAGTCCATACCTATTGCAACAGTGACCCCTTCGCCCACCTCGTATTCTGTCATCCCCCTCTACTTTTGCCTTCACTCATTTCCAGCAGCAGGGTCTTTTCTGGTGAATCCTTCCTGACCTGACCAGGAAAGGTTTAATTTGTCCTGTCCGCAGAGTTGTCTGACACAGTGGAGAGAACAGTAGCCCTTCTGTGGGAAAGCTTTAAGGGTCAGTTTAGCACCCATCAGTAATGCTGCATTTGGGGATCTTTGCTGGATTACGTGGATTCATGCAGATTTGTATTGTTATGCCAATAATGGTTCCCTCGCTTTGATTTGGTTGGCTTTGGTTTGGTTTGGTCTGCTCTGCTCTTCCCCTTGACCTACGAGAATTTCCAGTTGCAGCTGTGCAGGTTGCAGCACAGATTCAGGAGATTGTTCTCCTCAAATCAACCCCTCTGAGGAAAGGGAGTCTGGCCAAGACTGCTACCTGTACTTAAATGACAGATTGAAAGGATCTACAATTATTTTTGTTGTTGGTTCCCAGAGTATGGGAATCTGGTCATAGCTTTAAATCTCCTCCTCCTCCTCCTCCTCCTCCTCCTCCTCCTCCTCCTCCTCCTTCTCACCACCACCACCACCTATGAATTTTCTATGTATTATAATTCTTATAGTTCTCATCAGCATCACATTCTGGTATCCAGAATGCCTGATGTCTCTCAGTATATAAAGAGGAAAAGGAGACAGATTGCTCCAAGCAAACCAGGGAACAGATTCACATCCCTGGTACATGAAGCTTCTGAAGAAGCTTCCAAGGCAGTTTCCCTACCGTCCATTGCAGAAGGGACTGAAAACTGCATTTCCGAATGTGCACCTGGAAACAGAAATGCCACAGCAAAAGTTTTATCAGCTTTCTTGTCAGAGAACAGAGTATAGGAAGAGGTGGATCAATGGTCTGCCTGAGGAAAAGAAAATTTTCAGCAAATGGAGGTGGACTGGACATTCAGCATCCAACTTCTTCCCCCTGGCCCTGTGCCAATCCTGACCCCAAACCCAAACTCAATCATTAACCCTGTCACATTCAGAGTTAGCGTGGTATGCCAAGAGTCAGTTGTACCCCAACATATTTTCCTAGACAGTCACACTTTTCTCAGATGCAGCAGGGTGAAGCAAAACATATTGTCCATTCTGAGACATGAGGGTTTTAGACAAGCAGACCACCTGTCAGGGAATTATGAAAATTACTGTAATCACCAGTGCTCTTCACTGAAGCCCTGTGGGGGCATGAGGAGTTCTGAGCAAATTACATGCTAGAAAGTAGACATTCAAATTTGAGGCTGGATTCTGGAAAGACTCATGAGCAAAGATCTCAAGCCAGTCCAGCCTGGGAGGTCATTCAGCCCAGTCTGAAGCAGGCAGTGTGCTGTGTCTGAGCATCTCAGTATTTTCTGCCAGGACTCAAACGGTTGACAGTGGCCAGTGGAGGCCATGAAGAGTTCCAGATTGGGCTTGACTCTGGATCTATCTGCACTCCAGACAATCCTTTTGCTATTTTTGCTGCATGATTATTCTGGCAAGTGTTCAACTTCTTCCATGTGTAGTGGCTGGAAAAAATCACAAGATGATTCCTCTAATTTTTCTGATAAGATTCTTATTAGTGAATTTGCTTTTATCACAATTGAAAGGTTGACTGTACTAGACTTTATGGAAGACCCAGTTTCTTTGGTATTACATCATACGTAAGCTTCTTCCTTTTTTGCCTCACTTTGCTTTAGCTCACTGCACTTCAATTTTCTTAGTCTCATTTGGCTTGCTTTCTTCCTAAAATAAGATTTTCCCTGAACTCATCTCTTTCTGCATAAGCAACATGCATCCTGAAGGGTATAAGAGTGTATTTTATGTAACTTGATGTAGGGATGTGAGGGGAAAAGAATATAGATAATGTTCAGTGTATGGTTCAAAAGGTTTGGTTTTGTTCCTTTAATTTTCAATAAAGGAGAGATTACAAAAATGACACTAGAGGTATTAGATAAAGGGACACATTCTGAGTGTTGTCAGAGTCCCTTTGAGCTTAGAGAGGGGCTTGGAGCCTGGGGCAGGGCATTCATTCCTGTTTGAAGAACAACAGAATGGCTCCTCCACACATCGCAAGTGCAATTTGGGACTTTTAGAGAATGAAACTTTGCTAACATCAAATGCTGTGACTTCAGACAGGGGCTGAAATCCAAGCTGACCTGACACCATGCCCATACTTTGTTTGCCTGCCTAGAGACTGAAATGCCTCTCCTAAAAACATCGGTGCGGGTGTTCAAGGATAGGTTGGATGTGCACATGGTAAGCAGAGCTGGCTGGTGCTGGAGGTCAGACTAGATGGCCCGGGAGGCCCCTTCTGACTCGCTCTGTTTCTATGTTTCTATGTTAGTCCCTTAACAAGATAATAAGAGCATAAGAACAGCCAAAGGTCCGTCTAGTCCAACCAGCTGCCCACAAGATGGGTGCAAGATCTCCACTTGCTCAAGCTCTACAGTGACTGGTGTGTGCAGTCATTCAACCTCCATTGAAAGATGGAGCATAGAGTCAGCAAGGTTAGGAGCCACTGAGAGCCTCCTCCTGTTCCATGGATCTGTCCAATCCCCTTTGAAAGTCCACTAAATTGGTGGCCATCACCACTTCCATGACTGCAAATTTCATAGTTTAAAGCTCAAGGGTCAAAATATCATAAATATTAGTTTGAATTTTTTTTATTATACCTTGTGTGGAAGCATCCAATTTATATGGATGGCTATACAGGAACAAAAGCTGTAATGCTTCCAGAACTCTTATATCAAGATGTAAGACAGTGTTACAATCTCCTTGCAGCTTATTTCCGAAAAAACCCCAGCACACCCTAGCCTTTCTGTTTGCCATCAATGAGATCAACACAGATGAGGAATTGCTACCCAACATCACCACGGGCTCCAAGATTTATGAGAATGCTTTTGATCCAAGGAAAGCCAGTTTGAATTCACTGGGACTTTTGTTTTCTGAAGATCAGGATCCTCCCAATTACAAGTGTGGGAGGAGAAAGAGGTTAATGGCTGTTGTTGGTGGTCTCACCTCCCAAAACTCTATTCAAATGGCACATGTTTTAAACACCTACAAGATCCCGCAGGTTATGTGTTTAGAAAGTTATGAGATTCAGGATCAATGAAAATGCTTTTTACTGATGGAATTCCAGTGAGAATATGCTGGAACCTCTTCATGGGGCATGAGGATCCTGTCAATCAGAGCTCCCTCAAGAATGATACATGCAGCCTGCCCCAAACTCAACCCCATCCCCAAAAGGCCAATCTCCTTAACCTCTTTATAGGCTTTATAGAGGATACAGGCAGGGCCAACCATACTGGGAGGAGCTGCATGTGAAGAGCAAAAGCCTCTGCTTGGATCTCTGACCTCATAACTGGCCACATCTCTGAGGAATTCTGGAAAAAAAACCTGGCAACGCTTAGCATACTCTTTTAGAAATGAAACAATTAAGTATAGCAAATGGTTTGAATGCAAGAAAGCACATTTGTAGGAAGGTACAGTTGAATGAGATCAAAATGTTAACTTTGGCATCCCAGTCTTTATAAGTCAGAATAAGTTTGAGAAGAAGGGAATCTTTTCCATCATGAACAATAATTCTTTTTCCTTTAGCTCAGCTATGGCTCCTTTGATCCAGTTCTGAGAGAAAAAGCTCAGTTCCCTTCTTTCTACCGCATGGTGCCTCGTGAAGATCCTCTGTATGGTGGGATCATGCAGCTCCTCAAGCATTTTGGGTGGAACTGGGTCGGCCTCATTGTTTCAGACAATGATAGTGAGGAAACCTTCCTTCGAGCCCTGAACCCAAGGCTTCTGCAAAGCAAGATTTGCCTTGCTTGGATGCAGATGATCCCATCTGTCTCTGGATATGAAGCAGCTGAAATACTTTACAAAAAACTGGGACCAATTAAATCAGCTCTTCCACTGAGTGAGATCAATGTGATTCTCATCTATGGTGACAATCAGTCTCTGGAGAGTTTAAGACTCATTTTGCACAAGAATGAAGTCTATGAGCTGCACTCTATTGTGAGGGTGTGGATCACCACAGCAGAATGGGACATCACAGCTGTAGGTTATTCTGACAAATTCACCCCAGAAACCGTGAATGGGTCCTTGTTCAATCTTCATACCACTGTGGTGCAGGGATTTCAGAGTTTTATGGAGGGCATAAATCCATACCAGTCAAATACATATTTCATAAAGCATTTCTGGTTCATGGCATTCCAATGTTCATTCCCAGAATATAGCTCTTTCTTCCCAGAGCTGGAAATCTGCACAGGGGAGGAGAAGCTGGGGAGTCTCCCCGGAACTGTGATTGAAGTGGTCATGTCTGGCCAGAGCTACAACATCTACAATGCTGTCTACACAGTCACACATGCTCTCCAGGACATATTTTCATTGAGAAGCAAGTGGAACTCAAGAGGAAATCAGGAGGAATCCAATGTACCTAACATTCAGCCATGGCAGATAGTCACAACTGCTGAGAAACCCCAGAACAGAATAACATCACATAACATGGGAGAAGGAGAAATAGAATAGTTTCAACTTCTTTCTAGAACATGGACCGAAGGGGATAATGTAATGGGGATTTAATCTATAATCTTATCTCTCCCCCAAACTGAAATTTATCTAGGTTAGTGGCATCACGACTGAATGACATCACAGCTTCTATGAAAAATGCCTGTTTGGGGTAGCAATATGAGTCTTTGCCACAAAAAATGAAGACTCTTGTGGCACTTTTTGCTCACACTAAAACCTGCACATAGCACAATTTTGCCAAATATATGGAATGTTTCAAGCTTTTCATTGGTTTTGTTGCCCTTTCTAAATAGAGCCAGTAAAAGCAGAAGCTTAAGCTTTGTATTCATGGAAATATGGAATGTTCTGGGCATGGCACAGAAATGGGTTTGATGCACCAGGCATTTTGGTAGACCATATGCCAGTCAATTCATTCCATGATGAAAAACCTGGAGCTGAAGTCAAGAATTCAGACTGTCCTACATGAAGTTGTTGATCCATTCTTTAAAAATCCAGTTTCATCATGAAAGTGGGAGCCAAGCAGAACACAAAGAGCTTATCTTTCCTGTTTTTCCACTAGATAACCTCTTGGTTGTCTATTGGCATTGTAGAAAAGCACAAATAGAGCATCGGGAATTGCATTTCCTTCTAATTTCCTTGAAAATCTTGCATTTTCCCTCCTCTAAATAAACACAGCTGTATTTCTTTGTTTGTTTTCCCATGACAGCTGTTACAATTTGAAATGTCAGTGGAAAACAAAGGTGCACATGATAGAAAAGCAGGTGGCCTTCCTTTAATTCCACCACCTCCCCCCACCTTTTGCTCCTCCTCCCTCATAATTGGCTGGATCAGAGTCTTCTTCCACACAATTCCAAGATCCTGGGTGTTTTGAAAGGTTCAGAAAATGTGACACCCCCACCCCCTTTTCGGAGGACTGAATTTTAGCAGCTGGGTTGGAAACCTCAGGCATCCTCTGGTATTTGGACAGGGCTGCCCAAGGTGTTTTGACTGTGACATAAACACATGGATGCCAAACATGCACATACAATGGATTGGTGGGACATGTGAACCTGCCCACTGCAACACCAGCTGGCAATTGGTAACTGGGTGGCTTATCACCTCTCACTTATGAATGATCAGTTATCAGTTTTGAAAGGTGATTTTCAAAAATTCAGTACAAAGGTGGTTTGTTTTCAAATCAGCTCCATTCTTTTCTGAGAAGCATCCGCTTTAATAAAAATGCTGGAGAAGAGATTTCTTTCACTGAGAATGCTGATCTGCCTGGTGGATATGATCTCCTCAACTTGGTCACCTTTCTCAATGGATTGTTCCAGAGAACCCTAGTTGGACATGTGGACACTGCGGTTCCTGGAGGGGATGGGTTATCCATTAACGGAAGTGCCATTGTGTGGAATCACAAGCTGGAGCAGGTAGGAGTGATCTTTTTCATCATTTATTTTCCTCCTCATCTGTTCATCAGTATTATAAACATCTTTTGGAATATGCCTGTGATTGAAGCATAAACACACATTTACATCCTTATTATAGATTGCCCTCTAACAATAAGAAGGGATATCACTTCCCTCCCTCCCTCCCTCCCTCCCTCCCTCCCTTCCTTCCTGGCATATTTCAGAGAGTGATGTCTACCATCTCTTGTATCCATGGATTTTTCACAATTAGGCGAAGAATGAAAATGTGTTTATCCATTTTGTATGGGTGATGATTTCTTCATTTTTTCAGGTTCTTAACAATGATCACATTCACCACTATTAATCAATTACCTACAATTATCTCTACATGTGGATACAAAAAGGAGACAGGAGAAAAACCCTCCTGGTTTTCAAGATTAAAGCCAAGCTGAACCCTCTTACTCTCGTTGCATTTTTCTGAATAGCTCTCCCTTTAGCTGGGAGACTAAGGCCTTGGTGCTGAAGATGGTGAGACTTGATGATTTTCAGAAGATCTTCCTATCATCATGTTGGCACTTACAGAGGGGAGGCAAAAGCTCCTTGATTTGTGTACTAAAGATTCTATGCCAACAGTACCCTGGTGAGGTGAGAAAGAGGTTTTGGAAGGAAGGTCAAAGCACCTAGGGACCACCTGAGAGTCTGCACTGCCCTCATTTCCAGCCCACTTATCCTTCCCCTTGTTTTTCTCAGGTGTTGCCCAGGTCCACCTGTGTGTAGAGCTGCAGCCCTGGGCAGAGCATGGCCATCCAGGAGGGGAACCGGTGTGCTGTTATGACTGCATTGGATGCCTCCAAGGGAGAATTTCAACCAGATAGGTAAGTTCTGAGGGATTCTGAGTTTAATATTCAGCTATCATGTGATTCCTGCAGCTTATATAGACATTCATTTTGTTACACAGAGGTCACCCTGGGAATCAACCATCACACATGTTCCCCTACAAGAGGTTTACTGATGGATATGATGATAATTAACCTTTTCTGCACATTCTAATAATGCAGAGACTTTGCTTCTCACTTTTAGATGCAGACCAATGTGAGATGTTTCCAGAAGACCAATATGCAATGGAAAAGCAGGACCAATGTATTCCCAAAGAAATCAGCTACCTGTCCTATGAGGAGTCTTTGGGAATAACTCTGGCCTCCTTAGCTCTTGTCCTTTCTGCAATCACAGTTGTTGTCACTGGGACCTTCAGCCTGCACTGGAACACCCCCATTGTCAAAGACAACAACTGGAGCATCCCATGAGCTGTGGCGGTCTTCTCCATCCTGGCCTCTGGTGCTGGACTATTTGGCTGTATTTTTCTGCCCAAGTTGTACATCATCGTTCTGAGGTCTGAGATGAACAGCAGAGAGCAGCTTGTGAGGAAAAAGTATGGTTAGAATGGAAAAGTCGAGTTTTATCCTTCTTAGGGGGCACTCCATCGAACCCTCTTCAGGGTTTCAGACTGCAATCATGTATGGCCTCATTGACACAAAACGGGACTTTGAGTGATTGCGAGATATAGATGTGTAGGTGGAGAAGCTGTTTTAAGAAGCCAATTGCTCCATACAACTGCCCCAGTCAGAAAACCAGCCGCATTATTTTCAGCCAGAGAAAATTCCAAGCCTTTTCCCAAGGAAGCTTCATATTAATTGTCATACAAGGGTCCTAAACTTATCTACACCCTTCCCCAACCTTTTTCCCTCCCTGAGCATGGACTTTCAAGCATCACCTGCGCACAGACACTTTAATATCAGGCCTTTCTCCTCACTTTTATGGAGCTGGGTTTTTCAAACTGCCCTGATTAATTTCCTGGGACTCAAGTTTGCCTAAACTTTTCTGATGGATGTGTTGATATTATTTTAATGTGTCCAAAAAGCTGTTTTCTTTGGGAATTTTAATCACTGAGAAGGAGAAATAGTATTGAAATGTCTGGAATAGAAATAATGTAAAAATAAATGAAGGAATTAATTAAAAGGCAACATAGAAGAAGAACCAGTTTGGGAATGGATAATGCACACATGAGAATCTTGAACCAGCTTTCTAAAATGTCCATTGAGCCCTGACAAACAGTGTAGGGCTGTTCTTGGAATGCTTCCTGTAAAGTGAAGTGTCACAAATTTCTTTGGTGGGGGCACCTTGAGGTGGGTTCCTGAAAATGATTTCATGGTCTTTATAGGCACATGTGAATGCTTTCCTTTGGTTTTCTGGTCCAGTATTATGACTGCAAAGAGCACAACTGGCACATGGAATTACAAGTGGGAGTATCCTGGAAGTCCAGCATCAATGGATTATCTTCACTATCCCCACTTAGTAGAAATGCAGCTCTCATCTGAAGAAAAGGCACCTTCTGTAGAACCTTCAAAGGAAGCCTCCCTACCATGAATTGCAGAAAAGCCTGGAAAAGCTCCTACAGAGGAACTGCCTTTATTTAAGGCAACCTCCCCCAAGCGTGTGCTGTCCAGATGTGGTGGACTACACCTTTCCACATGCCCCAGTATGTGTCACCATGGCAATTTCTGCCATCTGCAGGAATGAAGCCAATTGGCATTCCAGCCTTAGCTCTTTGAATACACTCCTGACAGTTATCGAAAAGTGTTCACCTGAATGTCAGACTGGCTTCAGGGCTTACCTAGGGACTACACCTGAACTCTGAGGAGACATCCTGCATTGTTCAGTGTTATCTTTTGCATTTTGTCATTTAGTGTTGTGCTGCTGCATTGCATTCCTTTCTCAAAAGCTGCACTGCTATTATATGGATGAAAGATTAGAGGTAGCTGTTACCACAAAATAGAATTTTCTTGAGATTTGTAAGTTTCCTCACTAAGAACACCTCAGCCCCTGTGCTTTTCTTGCTTCCTCCAAAACAACTCCAAATGACCCCCACAACCCAACCCAAAGAACAATCAACCAACCATCCATGAAGGTGGAAAGCCAGGCAGGAGCTTGGGTGGTATGCAATTTAAGAATGGAAGAATGGAAGAAAAGTTCTGCCGGATCAGACCAAGGGTCCATCTGGTCCAGCACTATAAACAGCTGCCCACAAAATCCTGCAAGCAGAATGGGCACAGGAGGCAAAAGGGAGAGGAAGGTGCTGGTGGATAAAGTACAGCTCTGAAAAGTTGTGCCAGGAAAGAGAAATTAATGGCTGTCATTGGTGGTCTCACCTCCCAAAACTCCATCCAGATGGCCCATGTTTTAAACACTTAGAAGATCCCCCAGGTATGTGTTTAGAATTACATTCAGCCAACATCACTTGGGGTTTCATCATTCATGAGAATAGTTTTCAGTCATGGCATACCAGCTGGAATCCTTTGATTGGATTTGATCAAGCAGTTGACTGGATTTGATCAGGGAGTCCTGTGCATGTATGTAGCATTGACCACAATGAGAGAGGTTGCATCTACATTGAAAATTTTAGGGACAAATCTCTCAGTCTGACCCTCTGACTTCTTAATTGGCTTCATCCATGGGAATTCCTGGAAACAATAACTCACAGGACTTAGAGTACTATTGTAGAACTGTATAGTTAGAAGTATGGCTTTCAGCACTTAGATCAGTAGGTATAGGACAATGGCTAAAGCTGTGAGTGGTGCCATGAACAAGTGGAAACCTTGAGAAACCAAGTGTCTTCCACCTCCTGCTTAGAATCATGCAATCATCTGCATATAGATCATAAGAGGGGAGTTTATTAGGAGGTATAAGATTGGAATGTAAGAAAAGAGAACATTTGCAAGAGGTTCCTAGTCAATGACATCAAGACTTGATTTCTGTAACAAGAAAAAAAGGGATTTCCCCCACCCACCCCAACATTAAAACTCATCACATTTTTTCATTAGCTCAGCTATGGCTCCTTTGATCCAGTGCTAAGAGACAGAATTCTGTTTCCTCCTTTCTACCGGATGGTCCCCAATGAAGATCCTCAGTATGTTGGGATTGTGCAGCTCCTCAAGCATTTTGGGTGGAACTGGATTGCCCTCTTTGTTTCTGACAATGACAGTGGAGAAACCTTCCTTTGAACCCTGAGACCAAGACTTTTGGAGAATGAGATTTGCGTTGCTTGGGCACAGGTGATCCCATTCATGTCAAATTTTTCACCAGTTGCAGTTTTTGAAGAATTTAGTGAACTCAGTGTCATCCTTGTTTATGGTGATAATCAGTCTCTGGAGAGCTTATGGATAATTTTGCACTGGAATGAGATTTTTTATAAGGACCCATTAGAGAGGGTGTGGATCACTACAGCAGAATGGGATATTACTACCCCATTTAGTGAAGATAAATTCACCCCACTATCTTTCAATGGGTCCTTGTCCATCACTCTCCAAACAAATGTGGTGCCCGGTTTCCAGGACTTTCTAGAGAATATAAATCCATATCAATCAAATATTTTTTTCACAGAGAAATTCTGGTGCATTGCATTTAACTGTTCACTCCCAGAATGTATCCTCATTTTTCAAAACCTGGAAAACTGCACTGGGAAGGAGAACCTGGGAAGCCCTCCTGGATCTGTGTTTGAGATGGGAATGTCTGGCCAGAGCTACTATATCTACAACACAGTCCATGCTGTTGCACTTGATCTCCATGCCATGTACATATCTAGAGCCAAAAAGACTTCATGAGGAGATGGGCTAAGGTGGGACCTTCCTAAAGTTCAGCCATGGCAGGTAGCTGCAGCTACAGGCAGATCATACAATGTTGTAACATAACATGCAGAACAGAATAATAAAACTACAAGTCAATCAGTCACAAAGTGAAGAAAAACTGATCCAACTGTCAAAGCTCTCCTTGAAATCTCACCCTCTTTCTGAGAAGGTGAGGGCTGGAGACTTTCATGGGCTTTTTATGTACAAATGTCTCTTTCTCCCCTTTAAAGCCATTTAATCTGGAGGACATAAGGACAGAATTACACCTTCTAAGAAACAGGACTGTTCTTTTCAATTTTCCCTCTGATACGAAGGAAGACATGAGTAACTTGGCAGTATCCATGTGATGGTTGCAAATTAAGGATTGCTCTATATTTCCCTTCCCCTAATATAATTCTATCAATAAAGTATTGCAATTGAATGATAAAAGTCTCATCTGGAAGAATCCTAGATATCACAACTTGGCATATATTGTAAGGGAATAACATTACCCACCCCAAAAGTCCATCCTTTAGACCTGGTACATATATATGACTGCATTTCCTTATGCAGGAGAAAATCTGAGAAAGCGAAAATCCCAAATATGGCAACAAAGAGGGAAATCAGATATGGGATTAGATAACAAGAAAGCTAAAGCTCTGGGGTATTCCAGAAATGTTGATACTTGGTGTCTCACCTACAGATGCACAGCAATGTGAGATGTGCTCAGAGGACCAGCATGCAAACAAGAAGCAGGACCAATGCATTCCCAAGGAGATGAGCTACCTGACCTATGTGGCACCCTTGGGAGTAGCTCTGGCCTCCTTAGCTCTTGTCCTTTCTGTGATCACAGTTGCTATGACCAGGACATTCAGACTGCATTGGGTTACCCCCATTGTCAAGGCCAACAACTGGAACATTAAGTGTGCGCTGCTCTCTGCTGTTTTGCTTCCTCTGCTCTTTCTTGTTCATTGGGAGGCATGGGAAGGTAACCTGCCTTCTAAGGCAAACCATCTTTGGCATCATCTTCTCCATGGCTGTTGCTTGCATGTTGGCAAATACCATCACAGTGGTGTTGGCCTTCGTGGCCACGAAGCCTGGAAACAGGATGAGGAAATGGATGGGGAAAAGGCTGGCAGTATCAGTGATATTTTTATGCACTCTCATTCAAATTGCTATCTGTGTTGTGTGGCTGGCAACTTGTCCTCCCTTCCCAGAGTTTGACAGGCACTCCCAGATCAATGAGATCATTGTTCAATGCAATGAAGGCTTTCCACTCATGTTCTACATTGTCCTGTGCTACATGGGTATTTTGGCCACCATCAGCTTCACAGTAGCTTTCCTTGCCAGGAAGTTGCCTGATACTTTCAATGAAGCCAAGCTGATCACCTTCAGCATGTTGGTCTTCTGCAGTGTGTGGGTGTCCTTTGTGCCCACATACCTGAGCACCAAGGGCAAATACATGGTGGCTGTGGAGGTCTTCTCCGTCCTGGCCTCTGGTGCTGGCTTACTGGGTTGCATCTTCCTGCCCAAGCTGTACATTATATTGCTAAGGCCTGAGCTTAACACTAGAGCGCATTTAGTCAGGAAAAAAGATGGTTAGAATTCAGTGAGAAAGTGCTGTATTTAAAGAATGTAGTGATGCAAATTTGGAAATGGCCAGAAGGTCATCAAGAGGAAAAGAGTTCAGTGAAGTTTGAGTGGGCTCATATTGGGCAATGCACTTTTTCTAATTGTCTAGTCACAAATTATATAGGACTGTATAGGTCATAAACAGTTCTTGAATTACTGCCAGTAACATTCTGGTAGTCCAGGTAGTTTTGAGCAAAAGTCACATGAACCACATAATTGGCTTCTCTCAATTCTGCTTCAGCTGTCCAAATGCAATTCCAGTCATTGCTGAAAGCAGGCTATTCTGTTTTAGGATTAAATAGAGATGTATAGAATGTATCCATCTTTGGCTGCAGAGCACATAATCAATTTGATTTCAGTGTTGACTGTCTGGTGATGTCCATGTGTAGAGTCACCTCTTGGGCTGCTGGAAAAGAGTGTTTGCTATGATCAGTGTGTTCTCTTGACAAAATTTCTCTAGTCTTTGCCATGCTTCCTTTTGTACTCCAAGGCCAAACTTGCATGTTATTCCAGTTATCTTTTGACTTCCTACTTTAGCATTCCAATCCCTCATGATAAGGACATCATTTTTTGGTTTTAGTTCTAGAAGGTGTTGTAGGTCTTCATGGAACTCGTCAAAGTCAGCTTTTTTGGCATCAGTACTTCGGGCATAGACTTGAACAACTGTGATGTAGAATGGTTTACATTGGATTCGAACTGAGATCATTCTTTCATTTTGGAGATTGTACCCCAGTACTGATTTTCCCACTCTTTTATTGACTATGAGGGCTACTCCATTTCTTCTAAGGGATTTTTGCCCACAGTAGTATACATGGTAGTCATCTGAATTAAAGTCACCCATTCTGGTTCATTTTAGTTCACTGATTCCTAAGATGTTGAGTTTCACTCTTGCCATTTCATGTTTGACCACATCCACCTTTCCTTGATTCATAGAGCTATGGTTCATGGTTTCATATGAATCTATGATTCATAGATTTCAGGTTCCCATGCAATATTGTTCTTTACAACATCAGACTTTCCTTTCTCCACCAGATACATCATTTCAGCTTTGACCCTCTTGCTTCACTCTTTTTGGAGCTACTTGTACTTGCCCTCTGCTCTTCCCCGGTAGCACACTGATCACCTTCCAACCTGGGGGGCTCATCTTCTGGTATCATGTCTTTTAGCTTTTTGATTCTTCCCATGGTGTTTTCATGGAAAGGATACTGGATTGGGTTGCCATTTCCTTCTCCAGTGGATCACCTTTTTTCATAACTCTCTGCTATGACCTGCCCATCTTGGGTGCCCCTGCATGGCATAGCTCATAGCATCATTGTGCCACACAAGCTCCTTTGCCATGGCAAGGTAGTGATCTATGAGGGGGAATGTATAGTCTACACACACATTAAGGCTCTAAAGCATCTATCATGAACAATGCACATCTTTTATTTATTTATTTAGGTGACTTCTATGCCGCCCCATTCGCCGAAGCCTTGGGGTGACTCATAAACCAGAAATAAATAGAATTCAATAAAACAATATAAATTAACAAAATAAATTAAGTCACCCTGGCCAAAGAATAAAATGAATAAATAATATTAACAATTAAAATAACATTTGAATAAAAAGGTCTTCACCTGGCACCAAAAAACAAATAACGACAGCACCAGGCGGACCTCTCTGGGGAGTGCATGCCATAGATTGGGCACCACCACAGAGAAAGTCCTCCTCCGAATACTTACCCTCCTAATTTCCTTCACGGAGGGTTTCCAGAAAAGGGCCTCTCCCGCTGATCTCAAGGGGCAGGCGGGCATATATGGACGTAAGCGCTCCTTCAGGTAACCAGGACCCAAGCCGTTAAGGGCTTTATAGGTCATCACCAACACCGTGAATTGGGCCCGGACTTCAATGGGAAGCCAGTGAAGCTGACGGAGGACCGGAGTCATGTGAACATAACGTCCAGTCCCTGTCAGCAGCCTGGCAGTTCTATTTTGAACCAATTGAAGTATCCGAACCATCTTCAAGGGCAGCCCCACATAAAGCACATTATAGAAGTCAAGTCAGGAAGTCACCAACATGTGTGTCACTGTTGCCAGGCAGTCATTCTCCAGGTAGGGGCGCAGCTGATGGATCAGCTGAAGCTGAAAGAAAGCGCTCCTCGCCACCGCTGTCACCTGAGCTTCCAGTGAAAGCTCTGGGTCGAGGAGCACTCCCAAGCTGCGGACCTTGTCCCTAAGAGGGAGTGCAACCCCATTCAGGGCCAGGTCAAATCCACCCTCCCTGAAGCCCGATCCGCCAACCAACAGGACCTCCATCTTGTCTGGATGGAGCTTCAGTTTATTGGCCCTCATCCAGTCCATTACCTCGGCCAGACACCGATTCAGCACAGCCATTGCCTCACCTGGATTGGTGGAAAACGAGAGGTAGAGCTGGGTATCATCAGCGTACTGATGATTCCGCAGCCCACACCTCCTGATGACCTCTCCCAGCGGGTTCATGTAGATGTTAAACAGCAAAGGGGATAGAATGGGGCCCTGCGGTACTCCATGGCATAGCTGCCATGGTGCAGAGCCATAGTCCCCCAGCACCACCTTCTGGAAACGGACGTTGAGATAGGAGCGGAACCACTGCAAAGCAGTGCCTCCAACCCCCAATCCAGCTAGCCTATCCAGAAGGATACCATGGTCAATGGTATCGAAAGCTGCTGAGAGGTCCAGAAGAACCAACAGGGACACACTCCCCCTGTCCTTCTCCCTGCACAGGTCATCGTACAGGGTGACCAAGGCAGATTCAGTACCGTATCTGGGTCTGAAGCCGGACTGAAATGGGTCCAGATAGTCAGTTTCATCCAAGAGTGCTTGGAGTTGTCCCACCACCACCCCTTCCAACATCTTGCCCAGAAACGGGATGTTGGCCACTGGTCTATATTTAGTGGCCATCTCTGGATCATGTGACACTTTCTTCGGGACTGGTCGAACTACCACCACCTTTAAAGGGGCAGGTACCCCTCAGAGAAGCGTTAACCACTTCCAAGATCCAGATCCCAATCTTGTGCTTGGCGTTGTTTATTAACCAAGATGGGCAAGGTTCCAATAGGCCAGTGGTGGGATGTACTCATCCAAGCACCTTGTCCACATCATCAGGCCGCAATAACTGAAATTCATCCATTAATGTTGGACCAGACGGCGACATTGGTATCTCCCCAGAAGCCTCTGAATCACTAGTAGAATCTAGCTCGTGATGAATCTGACCGATTTTCTCCCTGAAATGCTTGGCAAAGTCGTCACAGCAGGCCTTCGAGGGTGGAACCAGATCTTTCTTAGGGCCAGGACGGACCAGCCCTTGTACCACCCGAAAAAGCTCCACCAGATGGCATTTTGAGGCGGCAATGGAAACAGAGAAGAATTTCTTTTTCGCCATCCTCACCGCCACAGCATAGGCCCGATAACGGGCTCTTAAGTGTGTTCGGTCAGATTCATCCCGTGATCTCCTCCACCTACGCTCTAGCCGTCTCCCTACCTGCTTCATCGCCCCCAATTCAGAGGTATACCAAGGGGAAGAGTGGGCTCCGCCTGGCGGGAGAGGATGCTTAGGAGCGATAGTGTCAACAGCCCTAATCATCTCCCCATTCCATAGTTCAACCAGAGCCTCGACAGGAGCACCAGTCTTGTCAGCCGGAAACTCCCCCAGGGCCTTCAGGAATCCATCCGGATCCATCCGACTCCAGGGGTGGACCCACACAATCAGGTCCACACCCTTACAGAGGGAGAGGCCACTCTCGAGCACAAACCTCACCAGGAAGTGATTTGACCATGAGAGGGGTGTCAGACATAAATTCCTCACCCTCAGACCACCCTCTTCCTGCCCTGTCGAGAAAACCAGGTCCAGAATGTGTCCACGTTCATGGGTCAGGCCTGTGACATGTTGAGACAGCCCCATGGCTGTCATGGAGGCCATGAAGTCCTGAGCCGCCCCGGTCAGACCAGTCTCGGCATGGAGATTGAAGTCCCCCAGGATCAACATCCTGGGGGTCCTCAACACCAGGTCCGAGACAATCTCCATCAGCTCAGGCAGGATACTGTTGGGCAGAAGGGAGCACGGTATACCAACAGAATCCCCAATCTGTCTCAGTCACCCAACACCAAGTAGAGGCACTCCAGCCCTGGTCTCGAAGGGACTGGAAGTCCCGTGAGGGAGATGGAGGCTCAGTAAACCAAAGTGATCCCCCTCCCCTCCCCTCCAGGCATGGACGGTGCTGAACCAGATACTTGGGTGGGCACATTTGAGAGAGGGTGACATCCCCCCCTCTCTCCCGCCCAGGTCTCTGTTATGCAAACCAGGTCAGCCCCCTCATCCATAATCAAGTCATGGATGAGGGGAGATTTATTGTGGACCGACCTGGCATTAAGCAGCAGCACCGTCAGGCCCAGGGGCAGTTGACAAGACTACCTAGAACCCTCTGGCTGGGGGTAGAACCAGAAGGAGGGACAGGTGTCAGTCATCTGTCCCTCTTTCTTCTACACGGACACGTTAAGTCCCCACCGCTGTATCGTCCATTGCCCATGACCACCCCAATGGCGGCGCCCACGCGCTCCCCAGGAAACTCAACAGTCAACATGGCCAGGGACGACTCCATAAAAACAAAATTAAAATACAATAAAACTTTAAAACAGTAAAAACTCCCTGTCTACCCCCCCGATACAAAATTTCACCCACCGACCTAGCCCCCCACCAGCCCAGCCCCACATGGCCACGAACGGTCACAAACGGTGGCGACCGCCCTTTGGCCGTTTTATTTTTATTTATTTATTAAAACATTTTTATGCCGCCCCATTTGCCGAAGCCTTGGGGCGGCCCACTGGCCCTAGGCCACATCCAGCGGGTAAAGCTGGCACCCGCCCGCATGCCCCACCCCAATCTGGCGTTACTCTCACTGACACCAGTTCGGGGGGGGGGGGAGCAGAGAGGGGAGTGGAAACCCGCCAGGCGGTGAGATGGCGGCGCCCTCCTCTGCACCATCGACGGCGGCCCTGGCGTGGCCCTGGCATGGCCCTGGCATCCTCTGTCCCCGGTGTGGCCCAGCGGTGGCTGCGGGAGCGGCATCTGCTGGCCTCCGGCTCGGCGGCACACCTCAGGTCCGGTGTAGTGACGGTGGCAGCAGCAGCGGTGTGGCGCGGCAGGTGTTCCAGGGAGGGAGGGGGAGGGAGCTCCGATCCAGCTCTGATCCAGATCCAAAATAAATTTTCTTTTACTAACAGACAGACTTCAGAAGGTTGCACACAGTAAGCAGGAGGCACTTTATTTCTTTGATAATGTCATAGAAAGCACCTATCCCAGCTGAAACGTACCTGGACATTACAGTCAATCTATGTGGCTTTCCTCTGAGTTCTGACTCAGAGAGAAGGGTTGAAGGTGGCAATGGAGAGGTATTTCTCAGTGGTGAACCCTCATCTGTGGAATTAGCTCCTCACTGCAACCTGGCTGGTGCTAAATTTGTCATCAGTACCAGGTTAAGTCAGTTCACTTTTCTGAGTTTTCTAAGGACTTAGCTATAGAGGGAGTTGAAGTTGATCAACAGCTGTTTGGCAGATACACTCTTTTTTATTCTTGGATATTGTTTTTGTTACCTCTTTTTCACTATTTTAAACTTTTTAGATTTTTTCTGATTTCATGATTTTTATTTTTATTTTGTTGTACTTTGAGCATCTGTTATTTGGCTGTGTGAATTGCCCAGCCAGTTTCAGCTGTGGGGCAGAATAGAATAAATATATAAATATATAAACTGTTCCCCTTTGTTCCGATTCTCAGTGTGCTTTGGAAACTTTGTTTCCTTTTTCCCATGTCTGTAATATTTGGATTAATAGAAGGTGGAATAAACATTTCTATCTTTCTGAGAGGGCAAATGTTGGCAAAAAGGGGGTGGGGGTAAGAATGTTGGCTTTCCAATGACAGCTATCTTTTCTCTCAACAGGATGAAGCTTTTTAGTTTAGCTAAATCTGCTGAATGCCCATCATTACATTGCAACTTCACAAGCTGCCTAATAATGCATCTTTCTACAAGGCATTTCGCGTGCGATCCACATTCCTTGTTCAAAGTTATTTATTCTTTAGATGAAGCTTTGATCCTCCACTTTCACTTTACCTAACAGAATATTCAGTGAGGTGTTTTAAAGCAATGAAAATGTGGCCTTCGGTTATGAAAGCAAAAGGGAAGCACAAAGCCCTCTTTTAGAATCATTCTATTCTGCAGGCCAATAATCTAGAAACAAATAGAAAACAAATAAATTGTTAATAACAAATAAGAATGACATGCCATCATGTAAAAAGACACTATTGACAATAACGTGAAAATGCACAATTGAGGCATGGGATTAGAACATTTGTGAATGTGTGCATTTTCAGAACTGCAAATTTGCAGAAGTGTGAACTTGTGCAATTGCGTAACAACGTATGCACTCATGCAACATCTGATTCTGTCAATATGGGGTGGGGGCAGCAGAATAAATGGCATGTTACAATCTTTGAAATGAAGACAGAATGGAACTAAATATATACATTTTCTGCGCAAACTATTTAAGTCTTGAGGAAATCTTCAGATAGTATTGCATTTTTTAAAAAAGATGATTTTAATTCTGGGAAGGTTATTAATTCACCTGTAATTATCAGGCTGGTGATCATTCCTTCTACTTCTCCTGCAAGTAGCAAGGGAGTTGAGTTGCCCCCAGCAAAGCAAAGGAATGGTATTGAAGGAGGCTATAAAGAAACCAGCACACTAAACAAGAGGGATTAAAGACAGGAAGGGAGTGTTGGGCCAGCTGCTTTCCATCATGCTGTGAAGTTCTGCCTCTGGCCAAGCTGTCTGAAAGTTTCTTAGAGCCAAACTGTGCTACTCAGTGACCCCTGAAAGACAATGACAGGCCAGGTTAAGTGTTGTCTGAAGGGGCACTATGCCGAAAGTACAGCGCTCCTGCTGCTGCTTCTGCTGCTCTTTGTATTCCTGCTGCTGCCTCAGACCGTGTGCAATATCCGAGTTGCCAGCTGTATGATCAGTGACCCACTTCCCATAAATCACCAGTATTATCAGTCAGGAGACCTCATCATTGCAGGCATCCTTTCTCAGATCTATATGTTTTCCAGCCCCATCACCTTCAGATCACACCCATCTCTTGGACTCTTTGAAGACCTCATGTAAGTTTAAGGACTACAGGATCATCCAAAGAGGTAGTTTGGTGAGTCTGTTGCAGCCAAAACCATTCAGAGGATTGCAACTAACAGCGATATTACAGGAACATTGTTTGCAGATGAGAAGTTATTTGTTCAGCTGTAAACTCTGTTCAAGTAGCACTTTCACTCTAAAAAATGAACTATTACTAGTAAAGCATTCAGTTCTAGACTATATGTTCTTCCACATATTCCACGTATCTCTTTAGATAGTATTATCCTGCTGCCTTTTCCATCGGGCTTTCATATCAGTATTTATATGTTGAACTAGAACACGTTCTTCAGAGTCTTGTTCCCTAAAGGAGACTCCAATCATGATTCTCCAGTAAAAACTCTTATTAACTGTTTGGGGTAATAGTTTTGCACCCAGATACAAAACTGCCCCTGGGAAGAAACATTGCCCAGTCATTGAACATTCATGCCAACAGGCTGCAAACAGTGTTACCATGAACTTCAGCTAACAGGACCAGCAAACTTCAGACTAAACTTTTCCAGCGTTATTAGGGTAACATTGATTTTATCAGTGCAGAAACTCCACAGAAATCTTTCTTCCCAGAGGATTTCACTCTGTGTTCCCTTTTTTCCATGGCACTCAGCACAGAATTAAATGTTCCATGAATCACATTTTCTGCTCCTAAGGTATTTACTTTTTGAGTTAATCCACCAAAGTACTTTGCTAATTCATAATTTTGAGGAAATTTAAGCCCCAGACTATATATTATAAAATACAAAAGGTAGAGGGCTAAAATTCAGGATCGTTTCTGACTGCTATGTGTTTGACAATGCACTACAAGGCCTAGATTATAGCTCTACTTACCTGTAAATTTCATGTAAATTACACGTCGACACAGACCCCTGGGTGTGACAGAAAAACTAGGTTCCTGCATGGAATTCAGTAGAAGATTTTTTTCCTCACACTAAACAATGTCCACTGAAATGCCACAAAGTATCTAACTATGTTTAGCAAACCTATCATTATATGATCAGTAAAAACTACCAGTGAGCTAGCATCTTCACTGAGTGAATTTGCAAGTGCATAATAAGGAAAATGCATCAAACAGTCAAGCTTATTTTGAAGATGACTTCTGAGAAATGGGGGGGGGGGGCGACAGAAGCATCAACATTGCAGGTGTATCTTTGCAACAAGGTTTCATTACTCTTCCCTGAACTAAGACCTTGTAATCATTGCCTAAACCTGTTGCACAAAAGTGTGAAATAGCCCCAGTCCTGCCCTGAGGCTCTCTGATTCAGCACCTCAATCCTATTGCAGGTTTTTGACTCACTCCTACCAACACCTGCTAGCCTTGGTGTTTGCTGTAAAGGAGAGCAACAAAAATCTCCAGACCCTCTCAAACCTCACGCTGGGCTTCCACATCTACAACAGCAATTTTGTTGCCAGCTGGACCTTTCGTGCTGCAATGGACCTTCTCTCCACATGGGGCAGATTCTTGCCGAACTACAAATGTGATTTCCAGCATAATGTGGTGGCTGTCATTGGAGGCCCCAATTCAAATATGTGCTTCTTCATTACAACCATGCTGCATATCTACAAGATGCCACAGGTAGGAAAAGATGCCACAAGTAGGATGTATATCTACAAGATGCTACAAGAAGGGTACTTTCATGCAGGGTAAGATGTTAATAAGATTGTAATGGTTCCTGCAGCATTTTCCTGAGCCCCTGTGATTTGGAAGAAGAAAGCATCCCATTTCAATTCTTCCATTCCACTTTGTAAGGGTACCCTTCCCGAACCAGAAAATATTGCCCATCAGTCCACTGGCAGTTCTGGATTGAGAGTACTTTTCATTTTTACCTTCTCTTTCAAGCTTACATTTGGCTCTTCTCCAGTAATGACCGATGAAACCCAAGTCACCTTCTTCCAGCAGATGTTTCCAACTGGGGACCACCAGTATGTAGGCATTCTTCAATTGCTGCTGACTTTCAGGTGGACATGGATTGGTGCGATCATTATACAAGATCAGAATGGACAAAGGTTTGTGCAGACTGTGCTCCCCAAATTCTCCCAGAGAGGCATCTGCTTTGACTTCATAGCAACCTTGCCAACTGTCTATTTTACCAAGGACATTGCTGAAATGGTGGCAGAGTGGATTGAAACATATAACGTGATTATGAGTAGCACTGCCAATGTTGTAGTCATCAATGGGGAAAGTCACACCATGATATTTTTGAGAATGTTTCCTCAGGTTTCAGATTTTGAAGACATACAAATTAAGACAGAAGGGAAAGTCTGGATCATGACAGCCCAGATGGAGTTCACCTCCACTCCTTTTCAAAGTTTTTGGGGCATAGACATCATCCATGGGGCTCTGTCCATTGCTGTCCACTCAAAGGCTGTTCCTGGATTCCAGCAGTTCCTTCAGATGAGGAACCCCACCTCAGACAGAGAAGATGGCTTCATCACAGACTTCTGGCAACAGGCATTTAGCTGCGTGTTCCTAAAGGAGATGTTTAAAAAGCAGGATGAGGAAATCTGCACTGGGGAGGAGAAGCTGGAGAGCCTTCCTGGGTCTGTATTTGACCTGGACATGACCAGCCACAGCTACAGTGTCTACAACGCTGTCTATGCTGTGGCACATGCTTTGCGATCCTTGCATTCATCAATATCCAGTCACAGAGCAAGTGCACATGGAGCAAGATGGGAGCATCCAGCCCATCAGGCCTGGCAGGTAAGGTGCTCTGCACACCAAGACTCGAAAATCTTTGTGTACACAGACTATTTCTCAGTGTGCTGAGCTGGGTAATCAATTTGTTTTGCAATTCTTATATAGTAGCTTTGCTATGCTTTCACTGATGAGAACCATTCTTGATGATGCAGCTGCAGCTGCTGTCTGGATATCACTGGGACCATACTGGTCCTAACGTAGATTCCAGAACCTTTCTGGAAAAGTTCTGATGATGCATCTCTGGATGGGTCACTAACAACCACAAGCAGCAAACCGCAACTTACCTCGCCACTCTCACACCACGTCTGTCCAGAGTCACAAAGCATTTGTGTTTTGGGCCCATGTTCTCAAGCAATGTAGGAAGCTCTTTCATTGTCAAGATATGGATGTTTACATCTGAGTTCAACCCATACCAGCAACCCATACCAGTTTTTTTACTGATTCTCTTGCTCATACATAGATTGTAATCATGGATGCAATTCATTTTTTCACCTTCTGAATGCACGTCACGGCCCTTTCTTTCATTATTTTTCATGACAGCTTCACCAATATCTGCAAAGTGCCTCATTTAACAACGGTGCTGGTGAAGAGGTTTCCTTGGACCAAAATGGGGACCTGCTGGCTGGATTTGATATTCTGAACTGGCACACTTTCCTAAACCTTTCATTTATTCGAGTCAAAGTTGGAAAAATTGACGTGAATGCTCCAGAAGATAAGATGCTCAGCATTACTATGAATGCCCTGGTGTGGCCCAGAACCTTTAATGGGGTACGGTCAGTATGAAGTTCATGGTTCATCTCATCTTCCACTCCTTTATCCAGAAGAATATTGTTCAGATGTAGCAACAGAACTAGTCCTGTGCCTGCCATTTACTGGGAACCCATGCCAGCTATGATTAAGATATCCCAAAGTGTCACTTTTTTGAACTGTTTCCCACTAAGGCTGTGATTCTATGCAAATTCCATTGCATTTGGGACAATTTCCTAATTATTGTATGTATTTATTGCACTGTATTTTTTCATGTTTTCATAATGTGCCAGTATCAACATTGCGTGTGAAGATTGGACATGCCACTTCCTCAGGAAACATGGAAAGAACTTGATATATGATGCAGGGCTATTGATTCCAAACATCTATGTTATACTTTTCAAAGCACTGAACAATTTCATCTCTGAACAGGTTCAGCCAGATTCACATTGTAGCCAAGCCTGCCAGATCGGTTACAGGAAGAGAAAGAAGGAAGGGGAGCCATTTTGTTGCTATGACTGCCTTCAATGTCCCCAAGGGAAGATTTCAAGCCAGATGGGTAGGAATTGTCATGTACTATACAAGCATATTTCCTGTTCTGGTTCCTCTCAATGGCATATTTCTTTAAAGATACCTTCCTTTATCCTGTATGAGAGGGAAATGTTGGTAGCTGAGTGGTGCTTGCTCATATGGGGATCAATTATGTAGGTGGCATACGTGTTCATATAAAGAAAAGGGGCAGAAGGAAAAGCAAAACTTTCGGTATGTCCAGACATGTGAATTTGGTGTTCATGGCAACTCATTCTTTGTTATCTCTTTGGGAAAACTGAGTTTAAGAGCATAAGCAAAGGTATGCTGGGTAAGGCCAAATGTCCATCAGGCCAAATGTGCACCTAGTCCAGCACTCCATACATACACTCCATTCCCCACCAGACTCAGCTGACCACAGGAGAATGGATGGGATACTTCCTTTTTCCCAACTTCCTCAGCAACGGAAGGGTGCAGGAATACCATCTCTGGAAAAGAAAGCAACCCATAGACAATAAAGCCAGTAGCCTTGAGATTCATTAATTCCAAACAGAATAACCTAGGAATGGTAGCCACATGATTTGAACTTTCTGTTCTAGTTGAGGGAGTTAAGATATTTATTCTTATGAAGTATCATGCGTCATATGCAGGCACATGAACACACATATAATATCCTCTTTTTCAGACATGAATGAGTGTTCTCCATGTCCAGAAGATCAATATCCAAATGACAATCGGGACTTCTGCATTCTCAAAAAGATAACTTTCTTGTCTTTTGAAGAACCACTGGGAATCAGCTTGGCTCTCGTTGCTCTTTGCTTTTCTGTGATCACGGCCTTGGTGCTTGGGATCTTCGTCAGGCACAGAGACACTCCTATAGTCAAGGCCAACAACAGGAACCTCACCTTCACTCTCCTGGTCTCACTCTTGCTCTCCTTCCTGTGTGTTTTGCTCTTCATTGGCCAGCCTCACAAGGTGACCTGTCTCCTTCGACAAACTGCTTTTGGTATGATTTTCTCGGTGGCCGTTTCATCTGTCTTGGCCAAAACCATCACTGTGGTCCTTGCTTTCATGGCCACCAAGCCAGGATCCAGAATGAGGAGTTGGGTGGGGACAAAGCTGGCTAAGTTCATTGTCCTTTCGTGCTCTCTGATTCAAGCCATGATTTGCACAATTTGGCTGGCTACCTCTCCTCCTTTTCCAGATTTTGACATGCATTCAATGACTGAAGAAATCTTCCTGGAATGTAAGGAGGGTTTCACTCTCCTGTTCTATTGTGTCCTGGGTTTTATGGGCTTCCTGGCCATGCTTAGCTTCATGGTGGCTTTCCTGGGAAGGAAATTACCTGATAGTTTCAATGAAGCCAAGTTTATCACGCTCAGCATGCTGGTCTTCTGCAGCGTCTGGCTGACCTTTGTTCCAACCTACCTGAGCACGAAAGGAAAGTACATGGTGGCTGTGGAGATATTCTCCATCTTGGCCTCCAGTGCTGGGTTGCTCGGGTGCATTTTCCCTCCCAAATGCTACGTAATTGTCATGCGGCCTGACTTGAATAGCAGGCAGCACCTCATGAGAAACTTGAACTGATGAATATAACGGAGGCAGCTATGCTCAAGAACACAACACAGCTAAACAAAGGGTCATGAGAAGTATGATATTGTGTGCAACAGAAATTACAAATGTACTTGCATTGTAGATACGAATGTAACATCAATACATTACTTTAAAAATAAAGTCCTCAACCTGAAACGAATATATATTGTACAGGCATATTAATGCTCCAAAACACTTACCGTGAGTCATGCATGGCCTCAGACCACAATACCTCTGGAAGCACCTCTTTGAACCGCAATGTATTTGGACACTACACAGTTGATGGGGCCTTCTTCAGAAGTGCCAAAGGTGGAACTAATGGGGGATTTTTTCTCACTGGTGCCCCCCATCTGTTTAATAACCTCACCATGGCAGGATGGCTGGTGACGCATTTGTCAGTTGCAGAGTCTGGTTATGACAGCCCATGTTTTTGAGGTTCTTATTCAGTCATGCAGGACTGAACGGGATGAACTGCTGGTCTGCAGATCCACAGTTTATTGATTCTAGGTATTTTTAAATGTCTTTTTAGCTGTTCTAAATGGTTTATTTTTTCTGATTTCATATTTTAATGCACTTTCAGCATCTGTTCATTTGGGAAACTGCCCAGAGTGTTTCCATTATGGAGCAGCATGTTATTTATTTTTCTTTTTATTGCATTTCTATGCCACCCCTTATTCTGAGGACTCTTAGTGTGGTCCAGATTGCCAGCATAGCACAAAGTGCAGATAAAAAGAATACATAAAACAATAATAGCTGAAACCACAATTACATAATACAATATAAAGTGGAAACATGAAGTACAAACAGGATGAGAAACAGCAGTATAAGCAACAATAAAACCAATGGAGCAACCCAATAAAACATAGCTGTAAAAAAGAAATGCTAAATAAAGGGCCTTGATCTGGCATCAAAAACAAAGTAATATGGGTGCCACTAGCACATCTTTTGGAAGGGAATTCCAAAGGTGAGATGCAAAGACAGACAAGGTCCTTTCCTCACTAATCCCTCCTTCATTTCATTTGGAAAGCTGATAGAAGGTGCTCCTGGCCACATTTCCAAACCAAGGCACTGCCTCACCTGGGTTGGATGAAAATGAGAGGTTGACCACGGGGTCATCAGCATAATGGTGACACAAGCCCAAACCTCTGCATGACCATTCCCAGCAGTTTCACGTAGATCTACAGAATAAGCCAGCAGGCAAGCAAACACACTGTTCCCCTTTTTTCTGATTCTCAGCAAGTTTGGAGAACTCTGTTTCCAGCTTCTCATGTCATAATTTGGGGCTGTGGGCATTTTTAGGGAAATCCATCTGAAAGGATATCTCTACATTATTTGACTTACCTGGAATTTCATGAGCTGCCTTATAAGGCAATTTTGCATGGGAAGCATTTAACAAGTGATACTCATTGCTTACTCAAAGTTATGTGCTCTTTAGATGAAGTTTTGATCCACCACATTCACTTCTGTACTTAACAGAACATTTGTCGAGGCTTTTCAAGCAATGAAAATGTGGCGTTCAATTATGAAAGCTAACAGGAAGCACAAAGCCCTCTTTTAGATTCAATCTACTCTATAACCCAATAGCTAGAAATAAATAGACAACAAATACTTAATACTAAATAAGAATGATATACCATCAGGTGCAAAGACACTCTTGACAATAATATGACAAATGTGGGGAACTGGATATTAATATTTGTGGATGTGTGCATTCTGAAGTGCAAATTTACGGAAGGGTGGATTGGTGCAGTTGCATACCAACGCGTGCATTCATGTATGATCTGATTCTGTCAATGGTGGGGCAACAGAATAAACAGCACTTGACAAACTTTGAAGTGAAGACAGAATCAAACTAATTGTATACATCCTTAGTGCTAACTACACATATCTTGAGCAAATCTTCAAATAGAATTGCATTTTAAAAATACTCAATTTTAATTCTTGGAAGTTTATTAATTTACCTGTAATTATCAGTATGGTAATCATTACTTCTACATCCCCTGCTAGTACCAAGGGAGTTGACCTGTCCCTCACAAAACAACACAGCAGTGAAGAAGGCTATAAAGAAACCAACTCCCTTCACAGGAAGGGATGTGGTTGGGAAGCGAATGTGAGGCCGGTTGCTTTCCACCCCGCTGCACAGTCCTGCCTCTGTCTATGTTGGCTGAGTGCTGCATAGAGCCAAGCTGGACTGTCCAGGGACCTCTGAAAGACAATGACAGGCCGGGTGAAGTGCCACCTGAAGGGGCATTTTGTCAACAGTACAGTGCTCCTCCTGCTGCTACTCTTTGTATTCCTGCTGCTGCCTCAGACAGTGTGCAATACCAGGGTTGCCAGTTGTACAATCATCAACCATCTTCCCATAAATCATCAGTATTATCAGTCAGCAGACATCATCATTGCTGGCATCCTCTCTCAGTTCCTTACATTTTCCAGCCCTGTCACCTTCAGATCACATACCTCTCTTGCACTCTTCTAACATCTCACGTAAGTTTAATGACTACACGATTCTCCCAACATGTGGCTTGGTGAGTCTGTAACAGCCAAAACCAATAGGAGGATTAGAACACCCTTTGTCTAATAGAAATATGATGGAAACATTGCTTGCAGAAGAGAAGTTATGTGTTCTGTAAACTCTGTTCCAGTGACACTTACTCTGTAATAACACTGGTCCACAAGGTGAAAGCCTCAGAAATGAAAGTATCTAAATTTTATTAGAATTGGGTCACTAATAGAGGAAAATTAAATCCTGAGTATTAATTGGCTCCAGTTTTCAAGATACCGCTTCAGGTCAAAATTATATCAAAATAATTCAAAATTACAAGGGGGATGTGCAATTATCCTCCATATCTTTTTTGCAAAATGTGATAAAGCAATGAGAAAGGTCATTCAGTTCACTTTGTGAAATTAGATGTGGTTCAGGAGGAGCATACTGTGGGCTAAAATTTGGAATCCACTGACATTGATGGCCCCAGATCAGCTGCATCCTGATCATCCTCTTTATCAACATCTGAGTCTAGAGAGTAGTATTCTAGTGGATCTGGAATTGGCAGTTTCTCACCATGGGGTACAGGATGCAGCATGGATGGAATGTTTGGATATTCCAGGGTTCACTTCTTCTTTCTTGAGATTCCTTTTGTGACTGGGGGAACCATGCAAAAATAGCAGTTGCTACTATGATTGGTGGGTTCCCTACACACCATTGGGACTGTGAAAGGCATGGACTTTTTCTTCTTGTTTAGCTAATGACTCAGATAAGTTGCACATGTAATGCAACAATAATGAGTGGCCCAATGCTTGTCCTGAGCCCCTATTTTGCATCTGAAATATAGGTGGTATGCCTTTTTTACCACTGCTGTCATTCTGCACTTTTGAGATGCAAATGTAACCTTGCCACAAATGAAGCAGAAGTTATCTGCATTGTTTACACAGTTTCAAGGCATCTTGGCTTCTGAGGGAAAATATCATGCAACTATCCCTTGGAAATAATAGACTATGACACTTTCACATAAACCACCAGAAGTAACTGTATGATGTGTAGATTTGACCAAGACAAATATGCCTTGCAATAAAAGAACAATAAATTACATTTAGGAAATAATCTTTAGTCTCAAAGTGAAAATAAATGGTACACTTCTATGCGGTACCATTTTCATTATTCTGCAGTACTTTGTTGAGAAGTTACAAGATGTCATGATCATCAGACACCTCCCTCCCCTGTAGGCAAATATACTTGCCTGTGTATAAATATTTATTGTGAAATATCTTGACAACTTTAGCCAACCAGCACCTTTATCATCTGTTTTCTAATTCATCTAATCAAAACATGTAAGAATTTTATCTCGGAGGTCGATAATTTTCAGAACTTTGTAGACCAGTGCAAGTGAACTAGTATTATTAAAGCATTCAGTTCTGGACTACCTGTTCTTCCACATCTTCCATATTTCTCTTTAGATAATATTCTTCCACATGTTGGTCCATCAGGCTTTAATCTTAGTATCCATATTTTGAAATAGAATACCTACTTCAAAGTCTTCTTCCCTAAAGGCGTCTCCAATCATGATTCAGCATTAAAAAATCTAATTCCCCGTTCAGGGTTATGGTATTGTACCCAGATAAAAAACTGCCCATGGGGAGGGACAAGGATCAGTCATTGAATATTTTCCTCAACAGGGTGCAAACAGTGTTACAATGAATTTCAGGTTATTTCAGACTAAACTTTTCCTACATCAACCAGCAAATATATCAAAATTGGTTTTATCAGGTTGAAATCTCCACAGAAACATTTTAAAACAAATTCCCTATTTCATTGTGTGTGAGTGTTTGTTTGTTTCCTCTGCACCTGGTACTCAAAACAGACTTAGAAGATATATAGTCCCTTGCATTTCCAGCCCTCAAAATATTCCCAGTATTTGCAGTAACTCGTATTTTAATCCATTTTATTTTAGTAAAGTGCAAAACCTAGACAGCTGAAATTCAGGGCCATTTCTGAGTGCCATTTATTTGACAATGCCCTAGAGGGCCTAGATTACAGCTCTAACCATATGCAGAAGTTACCTGTAAATTACACAACAAAATAAAGCACCTAGTATGACATGAAAACTAGACAGCTTTCTTCCTCAGCCTGAGCAATGTTTACTGAAAGGCAAAAAGAAATTCTATTGGTACCTGGAGCAAGATGGGAGCTTCTTGATGGGAGATAGTCATCATGGATACAATTCATTCTTTCATGCTTCATTGCTGCCTTACATTTTAGCAGTTCCTTGAGTAGTATGCATAGCTTGTGGTGTTAGCTTTTTCTTCCCAGGTTAAAGTGTATAAGGCTTACTTAATCCCTTCCCTTTCATTTGATATTTCATATTGCCAATGAATAATTGCAGCTGCAGTACAATAAGCAAGCAAGCAAGCAAGCAATTAACAAAATGCAAACAGAAAAAAGGAAACAAAAGAAACAAAACCTAAAGGTATTTAGGGGTGTGGAACCTCAAGGACAGCTTACACAAATCTTTCAAGCACTGAGCATGTGGAAGATTACATATACGTTTACATTCCTTCAGCATCTTCCGAATCCACATCAATGCCCTTTCTTTCATTATTCTATCACAACAGCTTCACCAGCATCTTCAAAGTGCATCATTTAACAATGGTGCC
>NW_025335544.1:155841-229680 GCF_004798865.1 Varanus komodoensis
CTTCTCCATCTTGGCCTCCAGTGCTGGCTTACTGGGCTGCATCTTTTTCCCCAAATGTTATATTATTATGTTAAGACCTGAGTTGAACAGCAGGGGACAGCTATTAAAAAGAAACTAAACCTCTGACATTAGAAACTATAAATCCGCTTAAACTTATTGCCAAAAAGGAAGTAATATCTGATAATCACAACCTCTTTCCTTAGTTGAGAATGTTGGGAAACAGATCCTTATGTTTTGTCCTGATTTTAGGATGGGTTGAAAAATGAATGTGTGTGATAGCTATCAATGGAGGTGCCATTCCCCTTCTCTCTCTTAATTTTCATTCACATTTCATTGCTATGTCAATTGTCCACCATGGGCCTTGTGTTCCTTTATGTGTTTGTCAGAAGCATGCTGTATCAACAAATAGTCACCAGCAAGCATTTTAGAAAAAAACATGAGCAAAGCGAAATCTGAAGTGGATCAAAATGCCTTCTTAGTGCTCTTCACTATATTCTCGCCTTGAAAAACTGATCTTTCTCCCCTTTTCTCCACTTTTCTCCCCAACTCCCTCACCCTTCTGTGTCTTGTTCTTTTCAGTTGTGATCCTGCTTGCAGAACCTCTCCCTTCCCTTTCTCTCTCTTACGATTGGTGTGATCCAATTTGATCAGCAACAATTGCATCAGAAGCAGGATGAAGAGGCAATGTGTAAATAAATACTACATATATGAATCTAGAAATGCATACAAATGTGGCTTTTTTAAGGCTATAGCATTGTTCAAGAACTTGGTTATATAACAAAATAATGCACTTCCACAAAATTTTACCCTTAAAAAGACTTAGGAGCACATTTTTGCTGTTTTGAAGTTGTAGTTTTTTTATTAATAAATGCCTCCTTTTCACTTGTTCTCCAATGATGGGTTTGTTTCTTATTCACACAAAACTTGCATGGGAATATATTTGCTTTTGCAGTCAGAACCTCATGAAGATGGAACAAAGCGGGACATTAGCCAATGTCTGCAGGCTTTGAATTTTGCAGCTTTTATTCCAAAAATGTAGAAGTGCAATTATGAAGGACTCATCAAAGTGAGACATTGGGTCTTCAGGCCACTCTTCTGCTGGTTTGCTTGCTGCTGTGGAAAGTAGCTCAAGAGCGTCTTAGAGGCACCCACTGAATGCATGACTTCATTCAAGGTCAAGGTGACATTAGAAGCCTGTGGTGGACCAGTAGGGGAAGCCACAACCAGGCACAAAAAGTGGCTGCCTTAGGTTAAAACACTCTTTCCACTCTTCTCCTTGGGAGAAAAGGAGCTAGCTCCAGCCCTTCCACATGCTCACTCAGCACCTCTTTGTCACACTAAATCTCCCAAATCACTGTGGTCTATTTACCCAACAGGAATCTGAACAGGAATAATGTGCTGGGAATGATAGAATTGGACTTGTCCTGGGAGAAAGCAGAGAACCTATTGTGGGGTCTATTTATTATTTATTTATTAAAAGCTTTCCTATCCTGTCCCCTACAGAATGACCCGGGTCAGCTTGCAATAAATAAGTAGAATAAACAAACCCCACAGCATCCGACCATTGATATACTAAAACCCAGTTAAAATCATTTAAACATTAAAATAATGGGGAAATACAGAGGGTTTTGCCCAGTGCTGAGAAGAATATAACATCAGCACCAGGTGAACCTCTTTGGGGAGCGTATTCCATCATCAGGAACCACATAGGGCTCCCTTTTATCGGCTCCTAGAAATGTGTGGCTTGTGTGTTACACCATCAAGAGTATGGCACAAGTTGTTCCCTCTGCAATGGCAATTTCCATTTAAAATATCTCTTGTTTTTATCTCTACATTCACCAAGTACACACAGTTGATCTTTTGTTGGCCACATGTGCAGAACCACTGTGTGGAACTCACACCTCCTGTTTGCTAGTGCTGTGTCCTTTCCCACTGAGCTGAGTGTACAACACCACCACTCAAAGCTTGCTGACGGCTCCAGCCACCGATCTTTCTTACGCATGTAGACCCACAAAAGTATGGGTTTTCTTGCTATTGTAGGTCGCTTACTATCACTCTGAAGAGCCAGACACTGAAATTTGTGAAAACCATTTTTCTCTTGCAATATTGCAAAGAACTTGTAATTCAGAATAGGTTTTTAACTCCTGTGCAATTATCAGAACAAGATTATTTCTTTTTCAAGTCCCAGGTGAGTTTCTGTAGTCTCTAGCAAAACAATGAACTAATATGAAAGGAAGCTATTAATAAACGCTGTGCCATTCTGAGCAGTGGTAAAAGGAAAACTCTGCTCGTGGAGCCATGAAACCATACAATGTTAACTATTAATTCACTGATGGAGGCATCATTCCAGCCAAGTTGGGCTGCTCAAGGACACTTGAATGTCAACAAAGGAAAAGATGAATGCAGTTGCAGAAGAAAACTTTCTATAAGATGGTGCTACTTTCACTCTTGTTATTACTTCTATTGCCCCTGACAGCATGCAAAGTTCCCATTGCTAACTGCAATATGAATAACCCTCTTCCAATAAACCACAAGTATGATCAGTCAGGGGATGTCATCATTGGGGGCATCATCTCTCAGATCTACATATTTTCCAACCCTGTGAGCTTCAAGTCACATCCCTCTCAGGACCTTCTTGATGATCTTGTGTAAGATTTCTTACTAGCTTCATATTCTAGGGGGAGCCTTATTAGCTTTTTGCATCCAAAGCAACCAGGTGTTCTACAGCCCTAAGTGCAAACACAGTTTTTACAGCCAAAATTTTTTGGACTGTCAGAATTTTCATTTAAGCAAGTAGAGTCAGCATTGGTTGTTTTAGCAATTAACTAAATATTCTACGTAAATTATATTAATATGATCATACCTGGTGGACTATTTGGCTTTAATGGAATTAGGATGGGAACAAAGGTCGTTTTAGGTGCTGAAAATATCTTGGACTGAAGTTCACAGGATAATTGCATATACTAATTAATGTATGCTCCAAAGTCTTTCTCTGTGTGTGCATATACACACATTTAAAAGACCCACTCTCCTAAGGTCACCTGGATTTGTAAAAAGAGATCATGGACTGGGAAGAAGAAAGGTATTTGATTTCAGAAACAAAAACAGAAAGGCAGAAGGGGTTCAAGTTAGGGGCCGTCAGGAGCTACACGTGGGCAAAATGTCAGTTAATCTAAGGGTAACAGAGATGCAGCAGAGCTCATTGGGGCTCCTGGACCTTTGTTCCAGCAAGTGCCCATGGACAGCCCAGTGGTGGCTCAAGACACCCTATGAAATTTTGATGCTCCAAATGAAAGATCCAGAGCATCAGCTGTAGTGGCCTCTACCAGAACATCTCCTCTAGGTGAGAATATCTGGGAATGCACTCCTCTTTTTGCACATTTTTCAACTATGCAAGCTTTATATGGCTTCGTGTAAGGTTCCTTGGCTGTGTCATTGTCCAGCAACCACAACCAGCAGCCCAAACATCTTGAGAACCTCAAAGACATATTATGACAAAAGCTTTAGGCTTTTTGTTTTTTTTCAATTTACTCTTGTTATTATGTCTTTCTAGATAATATCTCAGCCAATGCAATCTATCAGGCTTGTCTTTTAGTGGAATGGGGATAACTGAGACCATATCTACCTTTCTATCATATTTGAATGTCAGCATAGCCTTATCTTTGTCTCTTCCTCCTCCCATTTTTATTAGTCATATTACTGTTGTTATTATGTTTTAGTTGTTCTAATATTTATAAGCATTCTTTTCTACCTGCCAGTTATTTGGTAATTTCCTGTAATATGTCAAATCTGTAGAATGAAGCAGGTTACCTTCCCTTTTATTGATTAAGAATAATGGCAACCATATTTTATTTCTGACTTTAGGTTACTGAGAATAATTCAAAGCTTAATATTGGAATAAGTGCTATATGAGTTGAAATAGATTTCCAGGATGGTAGCAATAACTGATTTTGAGTTTTACTTGTGCAGACATTCATTCTTGGCTTCTTTTCTTAAGAATGGGAAATATTGCCATTTCTATTACATCTGGTGTTTCAGTATCTTTGTTCACCCTGAACAAAATCTGGTCTTAAATAAACTAGTATTCAAATATGAATTGCATAATCCTATGCATATCTGCTCAGAAATAAGTCTGCAAATGCATTGATTACCACAGTATATAACAGAGGTAATGCAATTATACATTCAGCCCATTTTAAGCTATAGTATGTCTATGAATACCACACATTTATGTTTGGCCTCCAAGAATGTGGTGTTGATGTAATGACAATGAGAGATACCCAAAATGCAGGTTGGTACACTAGTGTTTAATGACACTTGCCTGAAACAAGGTGAAACCTTGGCTATTCCCTGCTATGCCAGGGAGGATGAGAGGAAGAAGAAGGCTGGAGAGCTGGGGAACGGGGTTCTCAGGAAAGAAGTGAGATGTAGGTACACCAGCACTAGGAGCATGGAAAACAAGCAGGAAGAGCCTTGAGGCTTTCCTGGGAATAGGAGGGTATGAGCTGGTGGGGATCACAGGAACATGGTGGGATGCTAAGCAGGATTGGAATGTCAACACAGAAGGGTATGCTCTGTTCAGGAAGGACAGGAAGGGAAGGAGGGGTGGAGGTCCATTGCACCCAATGTTAAGGAAGGGATAGGGTGCAATGAGATGGTGGCAGGGTAGAAGGCGATCTGGGTAAGATTGACAGGTCTAGACAGGGCCAGGGACCTGATAGTGGAAATATGTTATCACCCACTAGGTCAACTTGAGACACTGGATAATGATCTGATAGAACAGAATGGATGCTCAGGGGAGGGATACGGTTATTATGGAAGATTTCAACCTCCCTGATATTCATTGGGAAATGCATTTGGTGGTGGAAGTGGGTAGGTCCCTACTCTTTCTAGTAGTTATGGAAGGAGGGTTTTCACCCAGAAGATCTCGGAGGCAGCAAGAGGGGAAATATCCTAGGTTTGGTTTTGACCAACTGGGAGGATCTAGTGGATGATGTGCAGATCAGGAGAGCTCTGGATGTGAGTGACCAATCCATCCTATGCTTCGAGATCAGGTGAACAGGGATCAGTGGTAGGTCAAGTAGTAGGAGATGGGACTTCTCCGGGGCCAACTTTGGTCAATTTGAGGCCAGGGTAGGAGACATTTCCTGGGAGAGAGTACTGGAAAACATGAGAGTTCAGGCAGGGTGGATGGTGGGAAGGTGTTGGATGTGGTTTACCTGGATTTCAGCAGGGCCTTTGACAAGGTGCCAAATGATATTCTGGTTGAGAAATTGATGAGTTTGGGATAGATCAATGCACTATCCAATGGATAAGGACTGGTTGAAATACTGCAAGTAGAGGATCACTATCAGTGGGGAATCATCAAGATTGCAGCCAGTGACTAGCACAGCCTGCCAGGGCTCAGTTCTGGAACTGATTCTGTTCAACCTCTGTATCAATGACCTGGAGGAGGGAATAACCAGTCTGCTGACCAAATTTGCCATCAACACTAAAGCCGGGGTAGTGGTCTCAACTGGGGAGCAGGTATTCCAGATCCATAAGGATCTGGACAGTCAGAAGAAGAGGTGGAGGACAACAGGTTGGCATTCAATGTGGATAACTCCAAGGACTTTCACATGGGACTCAGAAATACATGCCATAGGTACAGGATGAGGAACAAGTGGCTGGAGAGCAGCACTTTTGAAAGGGATCTTGGGGTACTTGTCAATAACAGGGTAAACATGAGCCAGCAGTGCAACATGGTGGTTAAGAAGGTGAATGCCACCCTTGGATGTATAGCCAGTAGTGTGGCTTCCAGATTGAGAGACAGGTGTCAGTTTTGCTCTATTAGACTCTGGTGCACCCACAACTGGGGCATGATGTCCAGTTCTAGGTTCCACATTATATGAGAGATATAGCTAGGTTAGAATCAGTTCATCTCAGGGTCACAAGGATGGTAGCCAGATAGGAGGGAAATGACATAGGTGATGAGATTGAGGGAGCTGAGTCTTTTCAGCCTGGAGGAGATGAGACTCAGAGGGGATCCTATAGTGACATATAGGTATGTGAAGTGGTGTCACAAGGTAGAGGGTCATGACCTGTCCCACCCTGAAGTGGAGGAAAGGATGTGATCCAATGAGGCAAAGCTCAAGGAAATGGGTTTCAGGTTGGATGTCAGGAAGTACTTCTTGATTGTTAGGACCCCCTAGGAGAAGGAATGGGCTTTCACGGGTGGGGTCCCCATCAGTGAGGGTGTTCAAGGAAAGACTGAACAACCACCGTTGGATATTATGTGAGTGGATCCAGGGATCAAAGTAGATAGCCCAGGTGAGACCTTCTGACTCACTATGTTTCTATGTTGTTTTTCTATGCTTCTATTTTTGTGCAATATATTGGTTGAAGATTTATTGAACTGAATTGTAGCACCTACCGTATTCTGAAGCAGAGGAATGCTGATGGCGCATAGAAATCTCTTTGCAGATTTATGACTCAGACTTACCAGAATATCCTGTCATTTGTATATGCTGTGAGAGAGATCAATGAAAACTACCAGGGCTTCCCCAACTTCACCCTTGGCTTCCACATCTATAATAGTCATTTTGCTGGAAGCTGGACTTATCTCGCATCAATGGAACTTCTTTCCACTTGGGGAAGTTTAATCCCTAACTACAAGTGTGACATAGGGGATAATCTAGCAGCTGTCATCGCTGGACCAAACTCAAATGTTTGTTTCTTCATTGCAACCATTCTATGCATCTACAAAATACCACAGGTAAGATGGGAATATCTTGGCACAGGTTACCAATTCTTTTTGTGGCTCCATTCAATTATCTGGTTTAAGCTTTTAAAAGAGAGTGTCTGTCTTATTACAAACCTGACAGTTCTGAAGAACTGCAGGACTGTATTCTCCTCTTGTAATTTCTAATTTGTGGAACATTTTGTGCAGTCGTAGTTATTGTAATGAGAGTTCTAACAAAACAAACCATAAAAAGAAAAGAAAAAAATCTAGCTAGCTATAAATGAATGTATCAATTATGCATAAAAATTCAAAACAGGCAGACCAAATATCCATAAATAGATATTTGGTTCATCTTTTTTTAAGTTTTATGTATAATTGATAGATGCATATGCATGTATCAACTCATCTCCAACATATGGCAACCCAGTGACTGAAAACCCTACTGTATGTCCTGTTCTTGACAGCCCTGTTCAACTCCTGGAACCTCAAGTTGTGGCTTCCTTTATGGGACCAATCTAATAGTTAGTATGGTTGACTTCTCCAGGGAGTCTTGCCTTCTTATGACTTGTCCAAACAGTTATTTTCTGAGGGTCCCTGATCCAAACATGGCAAGTTGATCTAAGGTCAGCGCGAGCATTCTCTCTCAACCCTTGTGGCTGGCATGGAAAGAAGTACACTCTCTCTGACTCCAAAGTCATAAGAGTGACCTTTTGGTGGGATCGGGGTAGGGAAGTGAGAAAAATGTTGCTAGGTGTTGTGTGTGACAGGAGTAATGCCAAGGTCACTTGATGGACATGGGAAAATAACCCTGATCCCTGAGTTTCCAAACTTACAGGCAGTGTCACTGTAACCTATTAAATTATGTAGCTGCTTTAATGTATTAACTTGCATATTTATTTCTCTTTTAAGGGGCACTTTTATATTATTCATAGCCTTGATGAATTTTTAGCAAATGAGGTAGTACATATGCAGCAGCATCACATGAATCCATCAATTATGAGATATGAACAAGCCAGTTATGCTTCTTCCAACTTTTAGGTCTTGCGTTTCATAGATAGAGGCCTGTTACAATCACTTCTTGCCCGAAATGATTCCTTTGATTCCTTTGGAGTTAGGAAGTAAGAGCTGCTTTATACTTTTATTTATTTGTCTTCATAGCTTGGGTATGGCTCTGCTCCAGTGCTGAATGATCAAAGCCAAGAACCTTTTTTCAAACGGATGTTCCCTAATGAAAACAATCAGTATATAGCAATTGTCCAGTTGCTGCTGCATTTCAGTTGGACATGGATTGGGGTGATTTTTATAGATGATGACAGTGGACAAATGTTTGTACAAATTGTGCTTCCACTATTTTTTCAGAAAGGCATCTGCTTGGACTTTATAGAAGCTTTGCCAACAATGTATTTTACCACTGATATTTCTGAAATGGTGGCCGAGTGGATTGGAACATACAAGGTTATTATGAGTAGCACTGCCAATGTTGTGGTTTTAAATGGTGAAACATACACTATGCTATTTTTGAGAATGTATCCCCAGGTGTCAGAATTTGAAGACATACAAATTAAGAGCAGAGGGAAAGTCTGGATCATGACGGCCCAAATGGAGTTCTCATCAATTCCCTTCCAAAGATTTTTGGACATAGACATCATCCATGGTTCTCTGTCCATTGTCATCCATTCAAGTGATGTGCCTGGATTCCAGCAGTTCCTTCAGATGAGAAACCCCACCTCAGACAAAGAAGATGGCTTTATCAGGGAGTTCTGGCAACAAGCATTTAGCTGCGTGTTCCTAAAGACAAAGGTTGAAAAGCAGGATGAGGACATCTGCAGTGGGGAGGAGAAGCTGGAGAACCTTCCTGGGTCTGTATTTGAGCTGGGCATGACCAGCCACAGCTATGGTGTCTACAACGCTGTCCATGCTATGGCACATGCTTTGCAATCCATGTATTCAGCAGTATCAAAACACAGAGCAATAGGATATGGGATAAGATGGAAGTCTGTAACTCAACAGCCTTGGCAGGTAATGTCCTGAGCACACCAACACAAGATGGTGCATACAGATGCAGTATGAGCTGATGCTGCCATTCCAGTTTTCTTACTCTTTCTATTAATGTTTACTGGTAAGAATAGTATCAGGTAAAGCATTGAGTATGGATGGAATGAAAGTTGTTGTTGAACTTTCACAGGTTGTCACAGGCATGTGGGTCATTGTGTTGTCTGAACCCAGCTGCACTAACAAGCCATGGCTTGTTAACCATGAACTACCTGTGATGAGTACCTATGGATTGTTGTTGAATTGTGAGCTGTGACTTTTCCATCATGGTTTGTTATCTCTCCTGAATTCAGATAATGCATTAATCCACATTTCAACTTGAACCAATACTTAACCTTATATGAGATGGATGAACTCCATCAAGGAAGCCACAGCCTTGAATTTACAAGAGCTGAGCAAGGCTGGCAGGGACAGGACATTTTGGAAGGCTGCCATTCTTAGGGTTGCTGTAAGTCAGAGACAACTTGATAGAACATAACAAATAGCAACGATTGCAACACACAATAAGATACTCAGAGCAGGAATTAAAAGACTTGGTTAAATCCATTCCAGCTGAGTTTCATGCATTATCAGGTTTCTTGCTTTCCATCATCTGCCTAGGGATTTAATCTGATCTTTTTTGAAGGAACATGTACTAATTTCACTCCTGATTGCAAAATGCAGATTTGCACTCATGTGCATTTGCATGGACTGCCCTCCCCAAAAGTTAAACAATCATCTACAGAATCAACAAGACTCTTGACAAAAGTTTGTTTGCTATGGAATCTACAGACTGGTTTCACAAATGTCTTTGAATCCACCATGGATTTCTCCTACTTATCAGCAGGCTAGACACTCCCCCGTGTCTGATAGAACAACCATAAAATCTCTGCCATTAGTGGAATCCTGAGGACAGTTTAAACAGCATTCTGTATGCTCAGTGGTCAAGGAATGCTGATGAACCACTAAATAGAAAAGTCAATGCTGGGGTGTGGGTACCACACTTGCTGCCTGAGTAAAGGGAAAGACTGAGACTGTCTTTGTGATCAGAAAAGCCAACTTGGATGGTTGCTTGACCTTACTTTCAGCAGTGGCAATGGAGCAGTGTCCTCAGCATGAGGACAGCAGGCTATGCTGGCAAATTCAGGAAACTCCAGCTCCGTCTGTTCCTTGCCCATCAGCAGATGCTTCTCAGCCAAATGCAAAGGTCAGGCCTGCATCATCCCCAGGGTGAAACAATCATCCTGAGCTGAGGACTTTCCACCATCACCTGCACGGGACTGTAAGACTTTTTGCTAGTACTTTGTCATGCTGCATGACACTTGCAGTGAATTGAAGCTAAATGAAGGGTATGGGAGATAGTTGCCCTTTCAAGCATATGCACTCCTTTTCATACCAATACTATGTACCTTTGTTTGCTGTTTCATTTTAGCTTCACTACTTTCTCAGAAGCATCTCATTTAACAACAGTGCAGGAGAAAAGATTTCCTTTGACCAAAATGGGGACTTACTGGCTGGATTTGATATTATCAACTGGGTCACATTCTCAAACCAAACTTTTCTTAAAGTCAAAGTTGGAAAGATTGATCCTGTCCATCCCAAAGACAAAATGTTCAACTTTGCCTTGGATGGTATTATATGGCCCAGTACATTTAACCAGGTATAATCAGCACATACTACAAGGTGTGTCTAGTAATGTCTCCATTTTTCAAGGAGTACAGCTAAGAAGTTGAGTCACCTTTGTTAAGCTGGAAAGGCTCAGGCTTGTAGCTGGATGGGTAACCATATGTGGAACCATAGCAGGGGGTTAGACTCAATGGCTCTATTGGTCCCTCCCAAATCTACTTCAGCTCTGTTTGGTTCTGTTTGGCTCAGTTTAGCTCAGTTCAGTTCTGTTTGGTTATATTCTACAATAGCTCATTCCTGAGCCACTGATATAGGACTGCTACTGTGTTCTGCCATTTAGCAAAGGCTCATTCCAGCTATGTGTATTATTTCTCAAACGGTCTCCTTGCAAAATCCTTGCAAAATCCCAGAATCTGCTGTACTGGATTTCGGTAGCTGTTTAACTGGGGCCTATGCTTTTAGACATTCCAAATTTTCATCTGGAAAAAATCCAAAAATGAAATAGCTTTGCTGAGTTTTGGCCTCTAAGGCTGTAAACTGATGCACACTTTCCTGCAGGTATAACTCACTGAGTACTATGCAACTATGGAAAAATGGGGATTTTAAACTCCAGAAGCAAGATCAACCAGTTGCATTATTCAGACACCACACACACTTCCTTCCTCAATCATGCAGGATTTGATTCCTGGAGAAAGCAACATGAATGTTCAGCAGGCTCACCAGGAAGGTGGTTTATGACTTGTTGAAGTATCTGGAGTGCAGGGAAGTAATCCCAGGGAATCGAGTGGATTCCCATCCCCCAAATGGATTTTAAACACATACCTAGTAAGGAGAAACCAGCGAATGGCCCACTTCATGCTGAAGTACTACAAATTGGTTTTGATGACATGACAGGCCAATGATGGTAAAAACTCACTGTAGCTAGTTCTGTCATGGGAACTCAGCTAATATCTTGATAAAAGGTAAAGGTAGAGGTAAAGGTTTCCCCTTGACATTAAGTCCAGTCATGCCTGACTCTAGGGGGCAATGCTCATCTCCGTTTCCTAGCTGAGGGAGCCAGTGTTTGGCCGCAGACTATCTCCGTGGTCACGTGGCTGGCATGACTAAAGACCGAAGTGCACGGAATGCTATTACCTGCCCACAGAAGTGGTACCTTTTTATCTACTTGCATTTGCATGCTTTCGAATTGAAAGGTTGGCAGGAGCTGGGACAGAGCAACGAGAACTCACCCCGTTGTGCAGATTTGAACCAGCAACCTTTTGATATACCAGCCCAGAAGCACAGAGGTTTAAACCACTGTGCCACCTGCAGTCCCATCTTGATAAATACCATTTTAAAAATATTCCTCATATTTCTTTTCTGGAATATTGTGTTTCTTCCAAATCATGTAACTGTAGAACTTGGGGGGATGCAAGCTTCCCAAAACTATTCTTCAAATATTAAAATGTTAATTAATTTTATTTATGCACAGATACAACCCATGTCTCTGTGTAATGACTACTGCCATTCAGGATACAGTAGGAGAAAGAAGGAAGGAATGCCATTTTGCTGTTTTAACTGTCTTTTGTGTCCAGAAGGGATGATTTCAGATCAGAAGGGTAAACAATACCAATTGTTGAATATTTTAATTTATTTGCTGTGCTTCATTTCTGTAGGTCAGGGTTTATATATGCTCCTTTCGTTCATATTTTAATTCTTTTCCACAACTGACTGGTGCTTGCTGAAGGAAGGGCACCCAAGTATGTGTGGACAGAATCCACCAGGGTGTTTTTAGTTCCATTCCATTCCATCCAACCAATTCATTTCACAAGCAGCAGATTCTGCCAATCAGGACTCACTGCTTATGGAAAAGAGATTTAGTGCTTTGTAGAAAAAGCTCATAAATGCTCATTACCAAAAGAGGAAACAAGAAAAAAAGGAGTTCCTTAAGGAATTAGCATTTCCACACATTTCCAGCTGTCTCAGAAGCATTCAACTGAAAACGAAGAAGCAGTGGAGGCTGCTTGCATGACAGAGTTGGAAGGATATAAGAGAATTAGATACTGAATCACTTCACTGAATTCTTACCTAAGTGTCCTCTTCTGCACATTACCCCATTTAGAGACACAACACAGTTCTTATGTAAGACATCCACACAATCTGGTTATCAAGCTTGCATTCATGCTTGGTTATGATCTCCAGAAAGAAAGGACAAGTGTTTCCGTACACTGAAGTTTGCTTCCTCTACCCACCTGATTATTGTTCTTTATGAATTCAGGCAAAATCCCAACTGATAATGATATGAAGGGTTTGAACCATCTGATTAAGATAAAACTCTGTAGAGACCACATGAACATGTGCTCAAACAAACACATGTGCACATAAAATCTTCTCTTTTTTAGACATGGATGAATGTTTCCGGTGTCCAGAGGATCAATATCCAAATGAGAATCAGGACTTCTGCATTCCCAAAAAAATAACTTTCTTGTCTTATGAAGAACCACTGGGAATCAGCTTTGCTTTCATAGCTCTTTCCTTTTCCGCGATCACAGCTCTGGTGCTTTGGATCTTCATCAAACACAACAACACACCCATCGTCAAAGCCAACAACAGGAAACTCACCTACCTTCTCCTCTTCTCTCTCCTGCTCTTGTTCTTTTCTCCTCTGCTATTCATTGGCCAACCTGCAAGGATGACTTGCCTGCTCCGACAAACTGTTTTTGGCATCATCTTCTCGGTAGCAGTGTCTTGTGTGTTAGGCAAAACCATGGTTGTAGTTCTCGCTTTCATGGCCACCAAGCCCGGGTCCAGAATGAGGAGGTGGGTAGGGAAAGGATTGGCTAATTTGGTAGTTTTTTCCAGTTCCCTCATTCAAGCCACTATTTGTACTGTGTGGCTGACAATAGCCCCTCCATTCCCAGATTTGGACATGCATTCCATGCCTGAATACATTGTACTGGAATGTAATGAAGGTTTGGTCAGCATGTTCTACAGTGTCCTAGGCTTCCTGGGCTTCCTTGCCATTGTCAGCTTCACGGTGGCTTTCCTTGCCAGGAAGTTACCTGACAGTTTCAATGAAGCCAAGTTCATCGCCTTCAGCATGTTGGTGTTTTGCAGTGTCTGGTTGTCTTTTGTGCCCACTTACCAGAGCACAAAAGGAAAGTACCTGGTGGCAGTGGAGATCTTCTCCATCTTGGCCTCCAGTGCTGGCTTACTGGGCTGCATCTTTTCCCCAAAATGCTACATTATTGTTTTAAGACCTGAGTTGAACAGGAGGGGACAGCTATTAACAAGAAATAAAAATTTATGATATCACAAAAGAGAAGTAGGTTTAATTTTCTTGAAAAACATGCAAGCAAGAGTGTTTGTGCTATAATCATTCACAAACCATGTGTCACATGAGTACTTTCATCCAAGTCTCAATTCCCAGTTCAAGTTGTACAAATACCACAATTTATTCAAATTCCCTCCAGAGACTAAAATCAGTGTATATTTTGGAAAAGGCAAAAGTTTTGGAAAAATTGCATATTTCTGTAAACTTCTGCAAATTTCCCACCTGGCTTCTATTTGATTTACTCAAATATTGTGTCTGTGCAGAATGTGCAGTGATTGCAAATGTGAATGTGAACTGAGCAAAGGATAAGTAGTAATATTATGGATGTGCAAGGAATCAGATAGGATAGTGGCAATACAGTGGGTTTTTATGGGGTGCCTCCTCCCTTCATTTCTGGTTCACCATCTTTGCGCTGGCATTGACTCATCATGAGACAAGTCAAGCCAGCTCCTGGACTTCCACCCATATACTGAGACGTGGGCTGAGCTTTCTTTCAAATGATGAATAAATGTGGGCAAATACAAGGATTTGTGCAAATTTTTTGATGTTACACCAATTGCACAAATCACAGGATTTTGTGCAAACCTGCACCCAAAATCATTTGGGTCCAGTGTAATTTGTTCACATCAGCTGCTTACACACAAAGTGTTCTAGATTTATGTGCCTCTTTTTGATATCCAGTCCAGTTAAGGAGGACATTGGTGTGCATCCTTTTTGCTCAAAGACCAATTTTTGCAGCATCTTGGCCACTGCACTGAGCATATTTGTTCCTCAGGGTATAAATGATGGGATTGCGCAGGGGAGGGACCACAATGTGAAAGACAGCAATTTGCTTGTCATGATCTGGAGCTGTGTCTGACCAGGATTTCATATAAAGAGAGATAACTGTGCCATAGAATAAGGCAACTACTGCTAGATGAGAGGCACACGTGAAAAAAGTCTTGCTCCAGTCACAAGGAGACTGCATTTGTACCGTAGAAGAAAGAATGGGTTCATAGGACTCATCAGTCTCATTCTGCACCCTTGTTGATCTTGTCAATGGCAAGAAGAAAGGCAAAAACATGCTGGTAGTTTCTCAGGAACATGCTGCAACATCATTGCCATGTGGTCTTAAGTCTTGACGTCAGAGGTCCATCTGCTCTACAGCTTGCTTTTTCATTTGCCTATCTGGCTATTCCCACACTATAGAAAAATCTTTCACACACAAATGATAGTGAAGGTGGTTTCATTTCAGCACAGCCTTTTCTGTTCCCATTGTCCCATAGGACAACCAACTTCACCTCCCCTCCATTTTCCACAGCTTCTATTTATTTTTTTATTTTTTTATTAAAACATTTTTATGCCGCCCCATTCGCCGAAGCCTCGGGGCGGCTTACAATAATAGATAAAACCAATAAGTTAAAATATACATATAAAATAATCATAATAATTTAAAACACACATTATAAAATAAGCCGCCCTGGCCAGATAAAATTCAGTTGTATTAGCATTTAAAATGTTGCTTAAATAAAAAGGTCTTTGGCTGGCACCGAAAAACAAATAACGACGGCGCCAGGCGGACCTCTCTGGGGAGCGCATTCCATAACTTAGGCGCCACCGCTGAGAAAGCCCTTCTCTGAGTAGCCACCCTCCTAATTTCTCTCATGGAGGGCTCCCGGAGAAGGGCCTCTCCCGCTGATCTCAGGGGGTGACTGGGCAAATATGGATGTAAGCGCTCCTTCTAGCCTTGCTGAGACAGCCCACCTTGCACTTAAACATTGTGTGTGAAGAGAGGGAGTGTGCTAGTCCAGCTCCCTCCCTCTTCTCTCCATACAATCCTCCAAAGCAGCTTCAGAGTCATCAACAGCAATGCAACAGCACTGTTCTTTCTCTGCAGCATGCAACCCAACAGAAAGGAAAAGGATGGGGAGGGAGAAGGAAAAAGGACAAGAAAATAAACTCATGGCACCTGCAGGCAACTTCCTATGTGCGTTCATGTCTGGAGCAGCAGTGCCAGCTGGGACCTGCTGCCACCCTCACCCAGAGTAAAACCAGCCCACTCTGTTCAGTCCCCAAATGCTCCCGGTTCCATGGGGATGATTGGCTTAGGCTCTCCCTTGAGTCTGTCATGTTGGGCTTCCTTGAAGCCCACCCATGTCCTTTAGGGGAGCACAACTGTATTGTTAGTGGTGCTCAACACTCTGAAAGCAACCTGGGTGTTGAAACAAAGTAACATGACTCAGAACATGGTGTGCCACCTGGTGAACCTTCCCTCCTTCCCCCTAAAGAACACAACCTAAATCCAAATAAGGTGGATTTAGAAAGTATTGAGGAAAGACTGAGTCAAATATACAGAAAAGGGAAAAGGCTGACCAGATTTGAAGCACTCACCAATAAATGGTTTATTTTCACTTTCGGTGCACAAGCAATACACAGTTCAAAGCAGCAAATCAGAAGCAAACAACGAATGAAGGGGGAAAAGATGAGCTAGTTAGCAAAGCCCTGTGCTAAGCTGCCTACCTGGTTCCTTGTGGTCCGACTATGTCTGTAGCAAAGTTCTCCTGATGCCAATGCCAGGGCTTCCCGTTAGTTTGAGGGGATAATGACACCAGGACACTTGTATCGGAGAAGCAATCCCTTCTAGGCCTGTTTCATTCTCCCTTAATTCTGGGGAGATTTTCTCCTAGCATCTGTGTTGGAAGAAAAAGACCACCACCACCACACACAAACATCCCTTTTTAGTGGAGCATCTCTGGGAGTATCAAAAGATCTCATGTATGTTGATTGTCCAGGAATGGCTATCTGAGGTGCTGAGGTGGAGGAAAGAAGATTCCTAATACTCCAGTTCCTGGACAATTTGCCATTGCATAGATTGCTGAAGTGGTGGTGATGCTTGGCTGACACAGTGCTGGGCCAGGTCTTCTGCATCAGAAGGGCAGCATCAAGTAGCCTGCTTAAGCAGAGAGCTGCAACTGATTGCAAAGTGGAGGTTTCTGTTGCTTGGATTTGGGTTCAATGGAGTCCGGATAGTCTGAGTGGGGGAGTCCAGGCTGAATGTAACACCCCTTCCTCAAAAATTGTGGGGGACAAGGGATATGGCCTGGTTCCTCCCTCCATGTTCTGCCTAGAAACATGTGGCAACACCTATATTGCTTCTATCATATGGACCTGCAAAATCCAATGGTTATACTTCAGGCTTCCTTCTTCAGGTAGCTTACATCCCCTCATTTATCTTTGACCAGGTATGGTGCCAGCCAGGTATGAGAACCAGTGGGGTTTCAGCACCACTTCCAGATCCTCTGCCTGGCATCCCTCTTCCTGGCCTTCTGCTTTTCCATCAGTCACTGCTGGGCTATTTCCACAGTTTCCTTTATGGAGGTGTGATCTGCTAAGTCCTTGATCTGCTACCTCCCAAAATTATTTCAAATGAAGTGGCTTCCAGACTATGCATTTGATATCCCTGTCATAGTTCAATGCTCTAGGGCTTCTATAAAGCAGCCAAGGCAGTTGCATTAACTTGAAAACAAGTCATTTTGTTCCCTTTGGATGCTCCCAACACCATATCTTTTCAGATAAGTATTTTGTTTCCAGCCAGCTCTGCTCATGAAATGCCTACCATGTGCATGGCCTACCATGTGCATCTTTCAACACCTTCATGAATGTTGCCACCTCCTGTGGAAACCCTTTCCATACCCTTGGAGTCCTAACTGTCAGGAAGTACTTTCTGGCATCCAAAATGAACCTTGGTTCCCTGAGCTTTGCTCCATTGGAATGTGCCTTGCCCTCCTCCACATGGGAAAACAGGGAAAATACAGGGGAAATAATCTGTGGGTCACTGTTTTGGTATCCATAGTGTCACCTCTCTATTAGCTGAGGTAGTGCTTTTCAAAATTATTTACTAAACCTAGTAGAATTATTTACTAGGTTCATGGAAATGAAAGAACAGTCAGCATGAATGGGTTCTCCAAGCCCTCCTGACAATCATGGAAAGGTGGATGCTCACACTGGATAATGCAATGGATTGAGCACCATATAAAGCCTTCAGTGTTTGAAGAGTAGAAAAACAACTTTACCTTCAAACATCTGCATAGAAGGTGCAAGAGAGAAACTGTTCCAAGTCTCTGTTGAAACACTTGTACTTCTTGCTAAGAAGTGTGCCGAATTGTCTCTCAGGCCACCAGTGCACTATTTGGGAAAATAAATGCAAGAAAAAAGCACTAGAAACCAAAATGGGGAAGAAATAGATCACCATCCTAAAAATCCCAGGCTGCCCTTCCCAGGTTGGGTGAAATTCCAGATTCAGCCTTAGTCAAGATGACCAGATGACAAGATGTGACATTGGCCAGGAGATCATCTGCACAGGTAAGGCTGATGCATCAAGAGTATCTTTCCCACATGTATCAGATGCCTCTACCCTGAAACAGACTGCCTGGAGTATTTTAGGAGACTTAGCAAAATAAACAATGAGGGGAACAGATTAAATATGTCTTTCACATATACTGGGTGGGCTATGGATGTGCACTCTACATTGGCATCTTTTTTTACAACCTTTGTGATATTTCATTGACTAGAGCCTACTCAACATGGCAGGTGACTCTCCAGCTGCTTCAATGATTTCCTGTTTGTTTCTGGAAATAAATTGTAGCCAACAAATACTGTTATGATTTGAAATCAAGCAATTTGAGCCACTATATTCTCCATATGAACCAGACCAAGTTCAAAGAAATGTCAATCCTATGGAATACAGAACTGCCCCACAGAATACTAAGATCTCTTCTTCCTAGCTAACTGCTCCCTGGTGTTCAGCTCAGGCCTCACCATGATAATGTAGATCTTGGGGAGGAATATAAAACCCAGTAAGCCAGCACCGGAGGCCAGGATGGAGAAGACCTCCACTGCAACCATGTACTTGCCCTTGGTGCTCAGGTAGGTGGGCACAAAGGACACCCACACACTGCAGAAGACCAGCATGCTGAAGGTGATCAGCTTGGCTTCATTGAAAGTATCAGGCAACTTCCTGGCAAAGAAAGCCACCGTGAAGCTGATGATGGCAAGGAACCCCATGTAGAGAAGCACAATGTAGAACATGCTGTCCGAGCCCTCATTGCATTGAATTATGATTGCATCCACCTGGGAGTGCATGTCCAACTCTTTGAAGGGGGGAGAAATTGACAGCCACACAACACAGATGCCAGCTTGAATGAGTGAAGAGAGAACAATGACAGATGCTGCCAGTCTCTTCCCCACCCATTTCCTCATGCTGTTTCCAGGCTTAGTGGCCATGAAGGCCATCACCACCGTGATGGTCTTTGCTAACACACAGGACACAGCAATGGAGAAGACAAGGCCAAAAACAGTTTGCCTCAGAAGGCAGGTCACCTTCCCAGGCTTCCCAATGAACAAGAAGGAGCAAAGAAAGCAGAGCAGCAGGGAGGACAACAAGGTGCATGTGATGCTTCTGTTGTTGGCCTTGACAATGGGGGTGTCCCAGTGCAGTCTGAAGCTCACAAGCAGGACTACTGTGGCTGCTGAAAGGACAAGAGCTGAGGACAACAAAACTACTCCCAAAGGCTCCTCATAGGACAGGTAGCTTATTCCTTTAGGAGTACACTGGTTCTGCTCCTCGTTCGGATACTCATCTTTCAGACACATCTTACACTGGTCTGCATCTGTAGGTAGGAAGCACAGTCTCAGCACTTTCAGAAGTCACAAAACTTCATTTTTACAGCATGAGATACTCTTCTAAATCACTCTGGATTCCTTCACTTACCCATCTGGGTTGAAATCCTCCCTTGGGGGCATACTTGGCAATCGTAGCAGCACACCGGCTTCCCTTCCTGGATGGCCATGCTTTGCCCAGGGTGGCAGCTCTCCGTGCACCTGGACCTGGGCATTGTCTAAGAGAGAGATAGAAGAAGAGCTTGTCTGTTGGAATGGCTCCAATCCAGCTGCTTCATGTTCTTTTGCACTCAGAAGACCTGTCAGGCTTTCAGCTCAGGACAGATGCCCTTTAACAAGGAGAAAAACAGCCTACTGAGGAATTAGCTCCTGACACTCTCCACTGGGGGCCCAGAGCCTCTACCTAAAGTCAGCCACCTCAACAGTGACAACCAGGGGGCCACAGTCTTTTTTTGTGCAGTCTCCAAAATTTCTCCTTGCCTCAACTCAATGCACTTGGCATGTGGTTCTTTTCCCTGAAGAAATGTGCTAGCTTTCTTCTGTTATCTTTGATAAGTCTCAGATTTCTCACAGGGAGATAGGACTGCCTTTGAGATGAGCATCTGGGCCAGAAAGTTAATGCTAAGTGCTCAGATCTTAGTAGCGAGAGATGGGTCATCAAACAACAAGATCAGATTTTTCTTTCATATTGCAAACATTTTCATCAGAGTATTTTAGTCAAAATCTGAGTTTACAAGAGCTGAGTAGGGCTGTTATGGGCAGCACATTTGGGAAGACCTTCAGTCCAACATTCTGCAGAAGTCAGAGCTAAACTGACAGCACCTAACAACAAGTAAAATACATCAAGCAATTTATTTTCCCCATGCCTTAACAGTTGTACAGTTACTGTATAATTATAAGAATAGGGAAAATTGAGAAATAATTATCAGATACACATATATTTATTTCTCATGGCAATAATCTTAAAAAATCAATGACACTCTGAAACATCAGAGAAATTAAGAGTTTGTCACAGAATTACAAAGGACACAAAGAAAAGGAAAACAAAAAGAGTGTCCTTTGCTCAAATGGTGGTAGAAAAATACAATATGGAAATAAATTCTTGCACACATGCATGCATACATGATTCTGTCTCTTTGTATATATGTGATATGTATCTGAATCAGGAGTGGCCTGATGAACTAGCCACAGCTGTGTGGCTGGGGAGATTCATTCTGGTTTCAGACGCCTCACTGAGCAGATCAGAAAACCTGCCGCGGCTGTTCCAGGGCCTCTGGGATACAAAGAGCCAAGATCGCAGGGAGCAACCAACCAAAATGAATGAACAGGGAATATAAGGAGCAGTTTGGTAGCAATGTTTGGCAGGGAAGGTCAAGGTGGAGGATGGTACTGGGTTTTATTCTGAGTTGCTCTTTTCATTTTTAAACTTTTTTTCTCTTTGCTTCTGTATTCCACTAGTTTCCACCCCTCCATTTTCCCCCCTTGAAACATTCTCCCTTTTACTGGTAGGGGTGTGTTGTCAACCTTCAGGGGAGACAGGAGAAGGCACCTGTTATCTTATGCCCTTTCTTTTTTGCTGCAGTCATCAGATTAGTGGGAAAAATCCTGGTGATGAGTAGGACAAGAGAGATTAGGTGCTGTTTCAGACATTTTGCCTAGGTCACCCATCAGATGTAGCCACAGGAAATATATATTGTGAATATCCCACAAGCTTCTTAACCCTCATCTAGTACAATTGCTCTTTGTACTGGGCTAAGAGCTCTGGAGAAATATTAGTTTCAGGGACATTCTGGTAGCATCTCAGCACCTTTGCAACACTGAAAATGAAGAAGTGGCCCGCTGTCCCATGTGCATATGTGAAGCTCAGAATTTGGCCAATGTCCTGAAAGCAAAACATGGCATTGAACTCCAATGCTCCATGCTTGCATTGGACAAATTTACTGCTTGCCACCAGTATTTGTATTGATAGGGAATGGTAGCAGGTCACAGAAGAAGAATTAGAGTGAAGTCTGAGGAAGGACATTTTTGACCGTGGCTTCCAACTCCTCTCTGATTTTAGGCAGGTGATCTGATTTAAGCAATGGAGAAGGGGATCTGCTGGCCATGCCTTCCTTCCTCCCTCATTTCTATCTCACCGGTCCCACATAGAGCTTCCCCTGCATGGATTCAATTGGGATCTTGCAAGAGAGGTTAGAGACACACTGTGATCAGGGCTCCTTGCTTCTCTCCCTGTCAGCACAAAGGCAAATCAGCTTGACATGGGCAGAGGACAAGCTTTTCATGTATAAAATGAAGCAATGGAGATTCCATTGTCTCCATTCCTTCTAACCCTAAAGGTCTGGTCCTCCTTTTATGTCAAGCAGTCATATTAATGTTTGTGTTCACATTCTACATCCCTGTGGACATGATGTAGTATCAGGCATTCAAGATATCAGGATCCTATGCTGATGAGAGATATACAGGAATAAATCATGCTGATGACATGCAGATGATGATGTTGATGATGATGAACCTTTCTACCTGATTAAACTTGTGATTCCATACAACGGCACTTCCATTGATGCTGAATCCATCCTCTGCAGTAGCCCCTGGGTGCATCCTTCCAACCAGGACTCTGTGGAATGACTCATTGGGGAAGGTGACCAAGTTGATGAGATCGTATCCTACAGACAGCTCCCCATTCTCACCAAAAATGATGTCTTCTCCAGCACTATTATTGAAGTGGATGCTCCTCAGAAAGGAGTGAAGCTGGATTGGAGGAGAAAAAATGCTTAGAATATATCATTGTCATGAGAAAGGTCTCTTCATCACCACAACACCCTTCTTCAACACATGGTCAGTCAGTGGAAACCCTACCTGTGACTATATCATGCATATGTATGTAAACATCCTGATCCAAAACCCCTGCATTCCACCTTCAGATATGCCATTTGAAAAGGAACCCATTCAAATTCTGGGTGACTATTCAAACTCTGTGCTACCATACATTCAGTGGTGCACACCTTCTCAGCCTCCACAGACCAGAGAATCTTAGGACAGGATTGAAGAGCTGCAGAAAATAGAGAACAGCCAATTGCAGGGAGAGTGGTGGGAAAACGATAGTCAAGGATGGTATCTTATGCCAGAGTCTATTCATGCAATCTGTCGAAGCTCAAGAAGTCTCATACTAGCCCTGCTCATTCAGCATGTGAATACGCATGGTTCTGAGAATCAAGTCCTGCTCAATCACTCATCCCAAATCTGAACATTATAGAAGGGAAGCTGGGATGATGAGGTTATCTAAAGTGGGACTAGAACTCAGATCTCCTGAAACCCAGTGCCTCATTTTTAACCACTGTGCCACATCAGCTCTCACCAAAACCATTTACTAGAATACTTGCAAGTATAGATAAGTCAGCCTTTTCCAGATTGGGAACCACACCTGGGCCACCTGGGGGAAACAGGAATCTTGACGACTACACCACATGGAAAAGAGACACAGTACAACTGCTAGGCATTCTGAAACTGAATGGAAGAGTCAAACTTGGTACAGCACTTCAGCACCATTTATCTTCTTCCCCTTTGCATGTTCACTTGGATAATGCAAATTCCCCCAGCCCATTCCTTTTCCTTAAAAGTAAGCAAAATATCCTATCAGGATTGAGAAGATGGCCCTCACAGGAAGCTGAGATCCCATCCTCCCACTCTGGGTCTCAGCCTGAAGGATCAAAGGAAAGCACAGGGGCATGGAGGGTAAGCTATGGGCAAGTGCAGTCTCTCACTTTGCACAACATCATTCTTGATTGCAGTCCACATCTCCAAAAGCATCTGCCTTCCCTTTCAGGTTCCTGGCTTGAGCCAACATCCAAAGTTTTTCTATCCAAGATTTGTGTTCTGTTCACTAGATTTCCATGTCATGGTTGTCTAGAGAAGGTCCTGATCCCACTCCCTGCTTTCCCCTTTTGTCTTGCTCTCTCTTTCTGTCTTTTTTTTAAGAGCATGGAACTAGGGGGTATTGAAAGAAAACTGCTGAAATAATCAAAAGTTTGTGACCTCTGAGATGGTTAACTTATAAATTAAAGAAAGCAAGAGAAAAGAGATTAATATTTAAGTTGAAATATGGAGAAGGACAACTACAGGTCCAAAGAGCATCAATAAAGAGAATAGTGGAATTCTTTTTTACAAAGCTATATCAAGCCAAAGAAATATCAACTGAGAAAATTCATGAATATATGCAAAAGGACAATTTACTGAAATTACCAGAGAAATTTCAAAAGATATTAAGTGAAGAAATAACAATGACAGAAGTAGCTGAAGTGATTAAGAGACAAAACAATGACAAAACCCCTGGCCTGGACGGATTACCAGCACAGTATTATAAATGTTTTGAAGAAATTTTATCTACATCTCTGAAGGATATATGTAATGCTGTATTGTCAGACACTTATACACCAAATACTTGGATCAAGGCAAATATTGCTTTAATCCCGAAAGAAGATATGTACTTGACACAGATCCAAAACTACGGACCAATATCACTTTTGAATGTGGACTATAACATTTTTTCTTCTGTAATGGCAGAAAGGTTGAAGAAATTTTTAATAGGCTTTATACATGTAGATCAAAATGGCTTTTTACCAGAGAGACAAATCAGAGACAACGTGAGGATCATCCTGGATATCTTAGAGTATTATGAAGTACATTCTGAAAAATCAATGGCGCTATTGTTTCTAGATGTGCACAAGGCTTTTGACAATGCTAACTGGCAATCTATGAAATAGCAATTAGGACAAATGGAATTTGGTGAAAAATGTATAAACACAATAACAAGTATCTAAGAAAAACAGACTGCTAGTGTAATAGTCAATGGAGAATTTAGAGAGACAATAGACATTCAAAAGGGCACAAGACAAGGATGTCCCTTATCGCCATTGTTATTCATACTGACCTTAGATGTTTTAAACAGAAGTGTTAGAGAAAATATGGACATTAAAGGCACTAGAATCAGAAATGAAGGCAACAAACTCCAAGCATTTGCAGATGACTTAGTCTTTATTTTAGAAGACCCTTTTAACAATTCCTAAACTTTTTTAAAAAATAGAAGACTATGGTGAAGTTACTGGAATGAAAATAGAGAAAAGACTAAGCTTTTAGTTAAAAACCTTTCACTGAAGCAAAAAACCACTTTGATGCAACAAGTAGATCTTCAAATAGTTAAAAAGGTTAAATATTTGGGAATTTCCTTAACAGCTAGATGCACTACATTGAAAGAAGATAATCATGTTAAATTATTTAAGGAGATTAAGAGCAATTTAGAAAAATGGGCTAATTTACAATTATCACTTCTGGGAATAATAGCTAGAGTTAAAATGAATATATTACCTAAGGTTTTGTTCTTGTTCCAAACAATTCCTATAAAAATTGATAAAATGTTTTTTGATTATTTAAATACACAAATTTGGAGATTTATATGGCAAAAGAAGAAATCAAGGATTAAGTTAAAGATGTTCCAGGAGGCTAAAGGGACTGGGGGCTTTTGTCTTCCTGATCGGTTGTTGCATTATCAAGCATGTGTTTTAATGTGGTTAAAAGAATGAATAACTTTAAGAAACAAAAGAATTTTATATTTTGAAGGACATGATTTACAAATGGGATGGCATGCTTTTATGTGGTATGAGAAATGTAAGACACATGGTTATTTTCTAAACCATTATATTAGGAACTCATTGATGTCATTCTGGGAAAAATTAAAGATAAAACTTTATTCTAAGATGTTGAGATGGCTTTCTCCTATGGAAGCCCTTGTATAGCCAAATGCTTTGCACTTTAGCATGATTGTGAGGTATGATGATATCCTAGATAATGATGGAAAACTGAAACCAAATCAAGAATTACAGGAACAGAGCAATGATCTTTCTTGGTGGCACCAGGTGCAAATACAATCGAGATATGCTAAAGATTATAGAATGTATGGTTTTTATAAGGAACAAACAATGTTTGACCAAACAATCTTAAAATCAGATGAAAGAATGATTAAAAGATTATATAATTTTCTCTTGGATATGAAAATGGAAGATGAACAAGTTAAGGAAACTATGATAACATGGGCACAAAATGTCAGATATAATATTGAACTACAGAAATGGAAGAATCTGTGGGAAGGAAATAATAAAGATAACTTTAGCAACTTCATATAAGAAAAATCTTTATAAAATGTTTTATAGATGGTATTTGTTGCCGAATAGATTAGCAAAAATGTTTCCAAATATGTCAAACATATGTTGGAAATGCAAACAAAAACCTGGTACATTTTATCATATGAGGTGGACTTGTGTTATGGCAAAAATTACTGGGTTGGAATACATAAATGGCTTGAGGAAATGGTACAAAAACCTTTAAAATTCAAACCTGTAGTATTTCTATTAGGCATCATTCATGATGATTTTGATAAAGTATATATTTGATCTTACACATAATTACTGCGATGAGGATTGTATTTGCTCAATTTTGGAGGAATGAAGAACAACTGACCAAAGAGCTGATTCTAAAAAAGATTCTGGACTGTGCAGAAATGAATAGACTGACTCTGTCATTGAAGGAGAAAGAAGATACATACTTCTATCAAAATTGGAATCTTTTTCATCATTAGTCAGCAAAATGGGACTATATGTAGAATTGAATATGGTTATTAATTTTAACCAGAATAGGATGTGGACCCAGTATGTCCGATGCCTCAGGAATAATTTTTGTTCTTAGTTTGAACCTGTAGAGAAAATAATAAAAAATTTGAAAACGAAAAAAAAAGCTTGTGACCCCTCATCAGTTAGGGAGGAATATGTGTTTGGGATTTTATGAATTTAGAGGAAGATATATCTCTCTTTCAAATTCCTAGAGATCAAAGGCAGTGAATAAAATGTCTGCCATCTTTCTGGAAGTGATTTAAGTGGATTCAGACATGCAAGCTTATGCAAAATAAATCTCTTAGTCCATACAATGTCACAAATCTTTGTGTGTTTTTGCTGCTTCTGCTCCTGCTGTTGTTCTTGCAGGAAATGAATATTTCCACCAAATGAAATATTTCTGCAGCAGGTATATGATGCTGAATGGAGGTCCCATTTCACAAAAGGCATAACTTATTCATGATATTAATCTGCTGAGATGGCTTTCAAAGTTAAAAGCATGAAGATCCCACCCACATCTTCCCTTCCTTCATCATTCCAGGAAGAGAATGAAATCCTCTTTCCACTAGAGCCTAGAAAGTGACATCAGCTAAGAGGATTTTCCTTCTTTTGGTGAATGATTGAGCCACTTCCTTCATTTTTTATTGCTCATACAAAAGATGCCATGCTGTGTTGCTTGGTTTTGTGGTTTGTGCAAAGGTGTAATTACCTGCCAGGCCTTAATTTGGGTGAGGTTCCACCCTGGCCCAACTCTTCTTGCATTGTGTTTGACCCTCATGGAAGCCATGGCATGAAGAGCATGGGCGATCATATAGGCAGCATTGTAGACATTGTAGCTCTGGCCAGACATGCCCATTTCAAACACAGATCCTGGAAGGCTCCCCAGCTTCTCCTTCCCTGTGCACATCTCCAGGTTTCTGGGGTAAAAATTCTCTTCAGGGAATAAACACTGAAATGCAGTGAACCAGAAAAAATTGATGACAGAAATATTTAACTGATATGGATTTAGAGTCTCCAGACAGTCCTGAAATCCTGGCACCACATTTGAGTGGAGTCTAAAGGACAAAGCACCATGGAAGGACTTGGAGGTGAATTTCTCCCAAAAATGTACAGCATTCATATCCCATTCTGCTGTTGTGATCCACACCTTTTCCAAAGGGCGCAGGTGTAAAATCTCATTCCGGTATAACATTATTCGTAAGCCCTCCATAGATTGATTATCACCATAGACAAGAAACACACTGATTTCACTGAGTAGGAGAGTTGATTCCATGGGTCTCATTTTGTCTTCATATGTTTCTGCTGAGGAAAATGCTGACATCAATGGGATCACCTGCGTCCAAGCAAGGCAAATCTTGCTCTGGAGGAGCCTTGGCCTCAGCGCTCGAAGGAAGGTTTCTCCACTCTCATCATCTGAAACAAGGAGGCCAATCCAGGTCCACCCAAAATGTATCAGGAGCTGCACAATCCCAGCATACTGAAGATCTTCCCTTGGCACCATCTGATAGAAAGCTGGAAAGCGACTTTTGTCTCTCAACACAGGATCAAAGGAGCCATAGCTGAACTTTTGGAGGAAACAGAATGATTTTAATGTGAAGGGAAAAAATCATGCCTTCTCAGACTTCAAAGGAGTATACAAAAGGTCTGCCAGGGCTACCCTTCCCAAATTCCTTTCAACAGCACTTAATTCCACAAAGTTACCTGAGGGATTTTGTAGGAATTTAAAATATGGGCCCCGTGCATGGAGTTTGGGGAGGTGAGGCCACCCATGACAGCCATCAATTTCTCTTCACTGGCACAGATGTAATTGGGAGGATCCCCTTGTCCATTACACAGAAATTGCAGAAGATTCCTAGTGGTTACTGTTGCATCAAAAATATCATCTTCAATCATGAATCCCAGTGTAGTGTTTGGTAGCAATTGAGCATCTGTGTTGATTTCGTCAATGGCACAAGCAAAAGCAAGAGCATGCTGGAAGTTTTTGGTAACAAGGCTGCAATGCAATAGACACAGATTCTTCATCATGATCTAAGAAATGGGTCCTCAAACTACGGCTCGGGGGACAGATTTGGCCCACCATGCCCATTTATCCGACCGCCCACTTGGATCCGCCTTGCACAAGATTTGGCCCACTTGGATCCGCCTTGCACAAACCCAGACCCACGCGCACACACGCCGCTGCCCATCTCACCCCCCATGCAGGGAGGCAGCAGTTTGCTCACTCGGAGAAAACGAGCTCCAATCGAGCAAGCTGCTGCCTCGTACACCCGCTTCACAGTGCGCGCCCCCCCAACTCAGTGCACGTGCCCACATGTGCCGCCCCCACGCTGACCTGCGCACACCCCCAGCACCACATTTTTGGCCTGCACCAAAACTGGTACCTTTCAACTGGCCCACTGGTTAAAAAGTTTGAGGACCCCTGATCTAAGAGTTCGAATGGCAGGAAACCTTGCCCTGTAATTCCATCATCTAAGTGGGACATTTCTGAACAGAGGGCAGGGACATCATTTTCAAACCAAGAATAAAGGTGGTGGTTAGATTCCACTATTACCCTTCCTCTCTCTGATGACATTACTCCCAACTACCCCCACACCACCACCACTTGTGGAAGACCATGTGGGATAGCACTGGATTCTCTTTGAAATTCCTGTTACTCTTCCCAACTTGTCCTAATTGTGTGGCCATGGGGAAGGTTTTCTAGGAGAAGTAATGATTGCCAACATTGTGGACAGCCTGAAAGGGGCATTGAACAATGTCCTGGAGGAGGGAGCTTTCAGGAGAGGCAGGTCCAGATGACAATGCACTACTACCAGTAAGAGAGGCTGAAGATCTGGATTTGGACCCTGCCCATGATGGACAGACCCTTTGCCTGCACCTATGTCCAGGGTCAGAAAAACAGGGAGCTCCAGAAATTACGTGCTGAATTTTTGTTTAGCTGAAGAGTGTGTACACATTATTCCAACAAGGAGAAAGGGCCTGTCCTAGTATCAAACCTCCTCCAAATATGTTTTCTTAAACTCAGAATCTAATTCATACTTGAATTGCCAGTGGTTGTGTGTCTCCTGCCTTTAGTGGAGGGAAAATAATGGAATGTCTTTCCCCGAGGTTGAGACAAGAAGTAAACAAATAACACAAAATGGACTTCTGCTGAAAAGAAACTCTTTTTTTTTTTCATGGTTAAAATACTCACCAAGGGCAATACTCTTGGGCACATGGCAGGTGCTCTATAGAACGAAATGAAAGAAATGAATACAAATAGAGATGTACTTACTAGTAAGTTAATTGAGCTGACTGTGGGTGTTGCTCAAAGTTCACAGCTGTCCAATTATCAATTGTAATAGAAACCAGTTCACCTATGATAACATCATCGACAGTTTGATCTGAAACAGATTGATTTGTTCTGCTCAAACTCCTGCTGGCACACAAAGGTGGGAACAGTAGAAGCAAAACCAAGTGGAGTGCTGAAAAGTCTGGGATCCAGCCTGATCTGGATGCCTTCATGTCTGCCAATGGCCACCAGCAACAATATTGATCCTTGTTGGAGATGCAGAAAAGCTCAGACAGAAAGAGCTGCCACTGTCCCGAAATACACTCCCAGACTGGGCTGAAGTCCTTTGTTTGGACACAACACTTTCAAGATTTGGCACAGAACCTCACAGTCCACCTATATTGATTTGGTGTGTACTCTGCCCAGGGCTTGTGCTACCCCAGGGGATGACAACAGTCCTGCAAATGACAGCACTTGATAATTGCAGGGCGGGTCATCTGTTTTGACCAAGTTCACTAGTCTCAGACCGAGAAAATGAAAAGTGCCTCAATGAAAAGTGTCCAGACTCTTGCTGGACTCGTCTCAGAAAAAAATGCAGCTCTCCAGAGACATCCGCAAAGGACAAGATCCTCATGGAGTACTGGCTGAACTTTCTGCATAGATCAAGATGAGTGAGACCTGCTTAAAGAAAATGGTCACTGGATATCTAGTCAGCATCCAAATGCTGAACAAGGTTCCTGGGAGTGTCTTCTGCTGGGGCAGACCATGGATTCATCCCTACCCCCAGCTGCCTAGGAAAGAAATCCCCCTGAGTCTTGCTTAACTGGATCTCTCATACTTGCAATGCATGTAATCAACAGACACTGGTAACAGACAGCTTACCATTAGACACTGAAGCTGTGTATTCCAATGATTTAGGTATTTGTGAAAGGGTGTGCACTCAAGGTCATGAAGTCCCCTGGCAAGCAGGAAAAATGCCTGGCTATTCACTGAGTGAGCCATGGTGCTCTGGCAGATAATCTGGCTTGCTGCAGATTCTCATGCCTCCCACATTCCTCCTCAAACATCCCACCAGCTGTGCCAAGCATCCCAGGTGCGCTTCCGGAAAAGCCCTTCCTCTTTCCTCACCCTCACCTTTTCACTGCTCTGGCACTTCCTGAGAGTTTATGCAGCACTTTGCTCATCTTTCTCATGAACTAGGAACAGACAAAGGGCATGCTATAATTTAACAGAATCATCTCATTCCACTGTGTCTTGGCAAGAGGTGAGCAAAGAAAATTTCAACATATGGTTGCAGTCTATGGAAGTTACATTGTGTCATGGTGATATCAGGGAAACTCTGCAACACTGGAATATTTATTATTCTTGCTATCCTGCATCCCACCCTAAATGCAGCAGTATGAAATACGTTGTGGCAACAGGCTTTTGAACAGTTCTCCTTGATCCTGTGTGCCATTCCCAGGTTGTGTGACCTCTCACATTCAGTCTAAATCAGACTGAGCAGGTTTGACAGAGGACAGGAGTCCATCTGCACAGGGAATGATGTCAATAGTGTCTCTTCCCGTAACTAGCGGGTGCCTCTCAGCTGTAAAATGCTGCCAGGAGGATCCTAGGTGCTTGAGTAAAATAAATGTGCAGGACAAAAAGTTGAGTATGAATACTGCTGACACTCCCTTTCTCACCAGTGTGGGTGCATTCTGCAATTCTGGCATGATTTCAGTAGGTTTAGAGTATCACTATTGCCTGTCAGTGATTAAAAGCAGCAGAAGCCTCTTGTTCCAAAAGCTTCAATGGTTACCTGTTTATTTCTGGCAAGTCACACCCACTTTAAAAACTGTACATTCAAACATAATGTGAAAACAAGGTATATGAAAAACCCTGTTCCCCCCATGAAACTTCCCAGCATCACAAGAATGCCAATGCTAAGGAATACAGAAGTGCCCCGCACAATTCAAAGTCCCCTTGGTCCTAGCTATCTGATCTCTGGTGTTCAGCTCAGGCCTCAGCATGATAATGTAGATCTTGGGGAGGAAGATACAGGTCAGCAAGCCAGCACCAGACATCAGGATGGAGAAGACCTCCACTACCACCATGAACTTCCCCTTGGTGCTCAGGTAGGTGGGCACAAAGGACAGCCACACACTGCAGAAGACCAACATACTGAAGGTGATCAGCTTGGCTTCATTGAACGTATCGGGCAACTTCCCAGCAAGGAAGGCCACCATAAAGCTGATGGTGGCCAGAACCCCCATGTAACCCAGGAGTAGGTACAACATGAGAGGTGAGCCTTCGTTGCATTGAACAATGATTGCATCCACCTGGGAGTGCATGTCCAGCTCTGGGAAAGGGGGAGAAGTTGCCAGCCACACAACACAGATGCCAGCTTGAATGAATGAAAAGAGAATTATGACAGATCCTGCTAGTCTTGTCCCCGCCCATTTCCTCATTCTGTTTCCAGGCTTAGTGACCATGAAGGCCAGCACCACAGTGATGGTCTTTGCTAACACACAGGACACAGCAATGCAGAAGATGATGCCAAAGACACTTTGCCTCAGAAGGCAGGTGACTCTCCCAGGCCTCCCAATGAACAAGAAGGAGCAGAGGAAGCAGAGCAGAAGAGAGGAGAGCAAAACACATGAGAGGCTTCTGTTGTTGGCCTTGACGATGGGAGTGTCCCAGTGCAGTCTGAAGCTGATGAACAGAATCACTGTGGCAACAGAAAGGACAAATGCTGAGGATGACAGAACTAATCCCAAGGGCTCCTCATAAGAGAGGTAGCTGATTCCTTTGGGAATACACTGGTCCTGCTCCTTGTTAGGATACTCATCTTCGGGACACATTTTACACTGCTCTGCATCTGAAGGTAAGAAGCAAATACATCTCAGCACAAAATTCACAAATTCTGAATTGTAAGGTCTGGGTTACTATTCCAAATCCCTCTGCATCCTTCACTTACCTGTCTGGGTTGAAATCCTCCCTTGGGAGCAGGCTAGGCAATCATAGCAGCACACTGGCTTCCCCTCCTGGACCACCATGCTGTGCCCAGAGTGGCAGCTCTCCACGCAGCTGGATCTGGGCATCGTCTGAGGGAAAGAAAAAAGAAGAACGCATAATTGGGAATTGCTCTAATACATGTGTCAGTGTTCTCTGGCTTTCAGAAGTCTTCTCTGCTTTCAGCTAAGGGCAGTTTCCCTTTGGAGGAATTCCTTTCTTCTCAAGACATTGAGAACCCATACTCTACCGAATATAATCTAGCAGCCAACTCAACTACTAGAGGCACTCACTTTCATTTATGCCACTTGCAAATTTGGGTTTGGCTCAATTCAGTAACCTCAGCATGTGATTTCCTCTCCTAAAGTAATGTGCTAGCTCTTTTCTGTTCTCCCTGGGAAGTCTCAAATTCTAAAGAGGTACTTAGTAAAGCCCAGGAACCAGCATCAGGGTCAGAATGTTTCATGCAACAGCCTCCATACCTCAGCAGGATTCACATCTCAGTAGCCAAACATAGGAAAGCAACACAGATTTTGGAGCTCAATATTCTTTCATCTTGGAAACATTTTCATGAGAACAGTTTTAGCCACAGTATGACTTTACAAGACCTGAGTAGAGCGTTCATGAACAGGACATCTTGCAGAGACCTCTGTGAAAGGTTCTCTAGGGGTCACACATATTTTGATCATACGGAACAGCAACCACATCAAAAATGCATTAAGCAATTGTTGCTCTAATGCCAGCAATAGCACAATGGATTATTTCTAGGAAGTGGAAAAATGGAGAGATAATTTCCATATAAGGACACATTTTGTTATTATGGCACTACTGTTTGACATTCCTAAATATCAGAGAAATTAAGATTTGAAAAAATAAAGGAAAGAAAGGATAGGAAAAAAACATTCCCTTTATTGAATGGTGGCATGAAAGTAAAATAATATATGTGATTCAATGTCTAATATTTAATTTGAAGTCTAAGAAGCTAATATTTCTCAATTACTCTCAGCTCAGCACAAAAGACACTATCCTGTAGGAGAGTAGGCAGATAAATTGGTCATCAGATTCAATTATTTATTGCTTGGCTACATCTGAGGGGAATATTAGGTAAAAATCTCTGGAAGAACACCCACATTCTTGCTTAACAAGCTACCAGGAATGTTTCCCCGAATATCTGGTGTCTGCACAAAAAGGAAGGAAGGAAGGAAGGAAGGAAGGAAGGAAGGAAGGAAGGAAGGAAGGAAGGAAGGAAGGAAGGGGGAAAAATCTGTGAAAAGATCTTTTGCCAAAGGCTTCCAACTCTCCAGTGTTCTTAGCCACATTGGGCACAGGAAAAGCTGGCCTGTTGTCCAGTTTGCTACTTCCCCATGTAAGGGAAATATTGTTTTATCCTTACAAACTGGTAAAGTCTTTTAATCCTTATGGAAACTGAGACAAACCTGGTGTGGCCTGGAGTGTCTGAAGCATATCAGATTGCTGGAATCCCCCTCCAGCCCACTCCAAGAGTGCCAAGAAGGGAAGAACAGGCCATGTAATGGTGCCTTCTCCCCCACCAATTCCCAACTCCCAGGAGCTGCATGCAGCTCCTCCTGCATGTATACAATAGGGAAAATGAAAGAGCGGTCAGGAGCACAGAGGGTGCCGGGCATCTGGAGATGAAGGGGAAAGCTCACACTGCAAAGCATCCTCAGGACTCAAAGCTTCTCTCCCAGCTGATGGAAGGACAAATCAGTTCTATAGGCCGAGTGACTCAGCTAGCAGCTTTTCATATGTAAAATGAAGGAAAGGAAGTTTCATTGCCTCCGTTCCCTTCTAACTCTTCTGGGCTGCTCTTTTTTATATCTAGAATGCTTATTAATGCTTCTATTCACCTCCTGTGTCCATGTGGACATAATCATTATGTCTGTTACGTCTATATACTGAGAGAGCATCAGGCATTCTGCATAACAGAATGTGATGCTGATGAGAGCTATAAGAATGATAATGCATAGAAAAGAATGATTATATATTCCTGATAGTATAAAGATGATGAGGATGAGGAGGGAGGAGAAAATGATGAGGAAGCTCCCCACCTGATTAAACTTCTGATTCCACACAATGGCGCTTCCATTCAAGTAAAACCCATCTTCAGCAGTAGCTTGAGGTTTCAAACTTCCAACTATGACTCTGTGGAATGACCCATTGGGGAAGGTGACCAAGTTGATGAGGTCGTATCCCCCTGACAGCTCCCCGTTGTCATCAAAGTAGATTTCTTCCCCTGCACTATTGTTGAAACGGGTGCTCCTCAGAAAAGAGTGAATCTGGAGGAGAGGAGGAAAACTGCTGAGAATATATTGTTGTCCTGATAAACCAGACGTTTTCATTGCTGATGTGGAGAAAATCCCAATAAAGCCTTCAGATAAATGTATCTTTTGTGCGTTTTCAACAGAAAACTGGCAGCACTGCCCCTTCTCCTCTCCACCTAAAGTACCCCTTCTCCTCTGCACCCCTAGAGACTGGAACATTTCTGGGCAGCTCCGTATCCCTGGAAAAGTAGGCAGCGCCAGGGGCTACTTTTGCATGAACCACTTGCATGAACTACATTTCATGGAAGTCCTCAGCTTATGCGAAGCAAGTTCTCTGCTCACATGATTCCAATTGAGCCAATGAATAACTTATGTATGCATATACGTTATTACATTTACAACTTATCCATCCCCATAAAAATCTCCATATATGCCTGCCAGATGTCACCTCTGAAAAGGAAACTTCAGCTTGAAAGCTGGCTATTCAATATTGGGGTTAAAATAAATGTGGTGGATCACACTTTTCCAGCCTCAGGAGCACAGAGGACTTGCTGAAAATGAGGGAGAAGTTGCAGAAAACTGACCATCAATTGTCTTTTACATGCTGTCAGAAGTAAATAAATGAAAAAAAGAACAAAACAAAACAAAATTTTGCCTCCACTCTGGGTCAATATCCTTAGTGGATGCTTGCTGCATGCTGACTGTAGACACTTTCCATGATATTGCTCAGTCCAGAATGCCCACTTTGCACCCCTGTAAGTGTGCAAATCCCCATTTATGTATGTCAGATAGAACATGCATTTCTTCTTCTGTGATATAAGAAAGAAATGGCAAAAATATTTGAGGCATTTTGAGAAGCTAAAAGAAAGCCTGCCAAACCAGTGACAAGCCCTCCAGTTTTCTGCTCGGGGATGTGTGTGCTCCTCCTGAAATGCCTTTTGGCAGCCAAGGTGCATTTCCACCCTTAGGAAAGATACGTCAGCTGAGAGGATGGCTGGGCAGGAGCACATCATTGAGGGAGATCTGCCGGTTGCCCCAGTGGGAGTGACCCCATGGCCACTAGACAACTTCTCAGGGGCCAAGGGATATACTGTATTCTTGCCACAGAGTTATTCTCAACTTGGCAGTAGGGATAGGAATGTTCTTCTCCCTCTGCCTCACCGACCACCTAGACTTGTTCAAGGGTCAACAGGTCAAAGGAGGGTTTTGGAAGGGCAAGCAGGGGAGAAGCCCAGGGAGCCTTGGATATGAGATATTCTGATACCTCCTTCGCATCTCTCCTTCCCCTTCTGGGGCATTCAGCTAGGCAGTGGGGAAGGCCCATCTAGCAAAAGTGAAGAACGGCAGGATAGGGAGGCGGGCCAGAATCATTTCCAATGCTCCTCCCATTCTGTACTGAATGCTTGTAAGCATTTGTATAAGAGGATCAACAGTATTTTAATATGATTGCATTGGAAAAGAAAAGGGGAGGGTGTAAAGGTAAAATGGAAAGGTGAGAGCAGCAGAAGGATCGAGAAACCCCCTGTTTAGAACAAGTCCACCCCCAAGTTTGCTTCCACCATGTGTGTGCTGGTAAAAGGACATTCAGGGAGTTCATGCACACTCTGAATCATCAAGAAGTCACACATTATCACTCTTCTCTCTGATGGTTCTTGGAATCCTGCTCTGCTCTTTCATTCTCCCCATATATAAGTTCAGCATATTCTGGAAGGGGAGCAGGGATGACCCTCTCTCCAATTTCTGTCTAAATGTGGAGCATTGCCTTCTTCCATGGGAAGCCTCCCTCCTCTCTGGAAATTCTTGCTTGCATATTTTCAGCCCTGATGCCCACTTGCCTTGATTCCTTTCTCGTTAGGACAACGTAGGTCATCTTTGTTGCTCATCCTCAAAACAAAAACTCTGTGAGGCAGGTTGGGCTGGGATGGTCCAAAATCATGCAGTGATCTCCATGCCATAGTGGGAACAAGAACCTAGATCTCCTGAGCCCCATTGTCTCCTTCTAACCACCTGACCGCACTGCCTCTCACCAAAAGTTCGTTACTATTGTATTTGCTAACAGTGGGTATAGATAACTCAGTCCTTCTAATACCAGGAGACAAACCCAAGCCAACTCACTGAAATCAGAATCAGGACCACTGAAAAATATACAAGAGCACAACTTGTACAAGTGTTGAAGCTACAGAGACAGGAAGTCAGAGTCAGATTTGGTCACCATTTATTTTCTGTCCCTTCACATGCTTGCCCAGATAATGCACATTCCCCCTGATATTCCTCTTTCCTTAAAGGTAAGCAGAATTTCCTATCAGGATAGAGACATTGGTTCTCAGGTGAGGATAGAATCCCTCCCCTCCTATGTGTGATTGCGCCTAAAGGATTCAGGTAAATAATGCTTGCTTTTAAGATAAGCTACAGAAAGGAGAAGCTCAGAATCCTTATGTCATTATTTTGATTGCAGCACACATCTCTTAAAGCATTTGTCTTGTTTTTTTGTTGTTGCCATTGCTGCTGTAGTAGGCAAACATTGCTACACAAAAAAAATACTTCAGCAACAGAAATGCTGAAGGGAGCTCCTGTTTCACACAATGCAAAATTCATTCCTGGTATAATCCAGCTTAGATGGCTGGTAAAGTTTATGGCAGCAAGGTCCCATCCAATTCTCCTCTACTTTCATCCCTCCAGAAAAAGAGTGAGATCTTCTTTTCTCTACTGCCTAGAAGTAACTACTGCAAACAGGTTTGTCTTCTCTTTGTGACTGAGTTATCTTCTGACATTTTTTATTTCTTGTTGAAATAACCCCTTGCTATGCCACAAGCATTACAGGTTTGTAAATCAATGTGATTACCTGCCAGGGCTTAATCTGAGAGGGAAACCATTTTGGCCCATCTCTTCTTGAATTGAGTTTGGCCCTCACGGAATCCATGGCATGAAGTGCATAGGCAACCAGATAGACAGCATTGTAGATGTTGTAGCTCTGGCCAGACACGGCCATTTCAAACACAGATCCAGGAAGGCTCCCCAGCTTCTCTTTCCCCGTGCACATTTCCAAGTTTTTGGGGGTGTAATCTACTTCAGGAAATAAACACTGAAATGCAGTGAACCAGAAAAGCTTTAGGAAAGGAATATTCGACTGATATGGATTTAGAGCCTCCAGAAAGTCTTGAAATCCTGGCACCAGTTTGGTATGCAGAGTGAAGGACAAGGCTCCATGGAGGGACTTGGAGGTGAATTTGACCCAACTGAAAACACCAGTGATATCCCACTCAGGTGTGGTGATCCACACCTTTTCCAAAGGGCGCATGTCTACAATTTCATTCTTGTACAAAATTAGTCTTAAACCCTCCATAGATTGATTATCACCATAGACAAGAATCACACAAATTTCACTCTGAAGGAGAAATGCTTCTTTGGGTCCTAATTTTTCAAGCAATACTTCCTCAGGTGAAAAACTTAAAATGAATGGGATCACCTCCATCCAAGCAAGGCAAATCTTGCTCTCCAAAAGCTTTGGGCTCAGCATTCGAAGGAAGGTTTCTCCACTGTTATCATCGGAAACAATCAGGCCAATCCAGGTCCACCCAAAATGCTTCAGGAGCTGCACAATCCCAACATACTGAAGATCTTCCCTTGGCACCATCTGATAGAAAGCTGGAAATTGACCTTTCTCTCTCAACACGGGATCAAAGGAGCCATAGCTGAACTTCAGGTGTCGTGGAGAAGGGGGAAAAAGAACACTTTTAATGTGAAGGAAGCAATCATTTCTTCTCAAACTTAAATTGAGTGAATGGAAGGTCTGCCAGGGTTACCATCCTGATCTCCATGAAGAGAACCAGGAACAGCCTTCCTTTCCCTGCCGTAAGATACTGCTTGCCATTCCCAGTAAAGATACACTTCTGTGGGTCCAGCTAGTGTACCTTTACCCAGAAGTGGTCTCAGAAATCCTGTATCTTGGTGTGGTTATGGCCTTATTTATTTCCATGCACTTACCTGTGGGATCTTGTAGGTATTTAGAACATGGGCTGCCTGCCTGGAGTTTGGGGAGGTGAGTCCACCAATGACAGCCATTAGTTTGTCTTCCCTGGCACTGATGTAATTGGGTGGGTCCCCTTGCCCATTGCACAGAAAACTCAAAATATTCCAGGTGGTATCCAGAGAATCAAAAGCATCATTTTCAATGATGGATCCCAGTGTAGTATTTGATAACAACTGAGCATCCTTGTTGATTTCCTCAATAGCAAAAGCAAAAGCAAGGACATGTTGGTAGTTTCTGGGGGAAAGGCTGCAATGAAATATCATCATGCTTCCAAAAAATGCAACGGAACAACTTTTTGAAACTAACAATACTGGTGGTTGTTAAATATATGTCTAGTTCTTCCATCTTCACTTGCCATGCAGGAAAATCCATTTCTTCCATGGCTTTTTTCCAACAGCCTCCAGCCCTTTTTGGACACTTTATAACAGTTGAGAGAAGGAGCACTGCAGTCAGCCACTTCCATTATTTCATTCACTGCCTTTGACCCATGGGGATGACATTCAAAAAAGGAGTTCTCCCCATCTGAATGAAAATGGTTGGAAATCAGCTGAAATTTGATGTGGAACTCCACCAATGATACTGACAACTAGCCCTCCAGAAGCAGAATGCAATGGATAGATAGGATGCACTCAGGATGGCATACATGACATGGAACCATGTTAGGAAAACTCCAAATATAGGACCTCTCATGAGCCCATAACCTTATTTCCTATTTGTGCTCATTTTCTCTCATTGTCTCCCTTCCCTGCCTCCCTCCTTTGCAACAATCCCCCCAGTCTCCTTCACTCTGGCAATTCCTGGACAGGACACCCATTTAAAATTGCATTCTCCTTGAAGTTCCTTTTATTACTCACAAGTATTGCCCTTCAGTGTAGTTGTACGGAAGCTATTCCAGGAGTAGCAGTGATAGCCACTATTTTGGACTGCTTCAAAGGGGCATTATGACAAATGTCATACAGGAGAGAGCCTTCAGGGTGAGTAGAGCTAATGTCAATGCACTACTTCCCGTAGCGGAGGCTGGAGGTCTGGATTTGCCCCCCGACCATCAGGTTCTGGGCCTTGGTCTGCAGCTCCATTCACTTCTGAATGTAGTGGTCTCAGGAAACTCAAAGGAAGAGCTTCTTTTGAATTGAAGAACATTGACACAGTATTCCAAGAAGGAGGAATGGGCTGTCATAATCAACAGACTCCTCCAATTCTATTTTCTGAAACTCAGAACAATGATTAATCTTGTACTATTGGTGGTACTGTATCCCCTGGCATTACTGAAGTGAAAATATGCTGTGTGTCTATCACCAAGGATTGGACAAGAAGAAAACCAGAAAATGGACATCTGTTAAAACCAATAATACGTGATGTCATACAAAAAATTCAACATCAGGCAAAGGGTAGTCCTCTACAAAACTGACAGATTGACACAGACACAAAGAAGAAGGATCATCTTACTGATCAGATATTGGAATTGTGCCTGGCATACACCCGAAGTCTGGAGTAGTTGTGTTACCAATTATAATAGAAACCAATTCACCAATGATAAACTTGTCTAAAATTGTGCCTGAATCAGATTGATTTTGTCTTCTCCAGCTGCACATGAAGGAATTTGAGCTGCTGCTAACATAAAAATACATTAGCAAAAGCAAACTGAGGCAGTATGCAGAACATTCTGGCTTCAAGCCCAGCCTGGATGCCTTCATGACCTCCACTGGCCACCACCAACAGCAACAGTCCTTGCACAAGATGCAGAAAAACTCAAAGAACTCTGACCATCTTGAAATTGCCAACAAGGCCAGGGTATAGCACGTTGTTTGAACCAGCTTCTTTACAGACCTGCATCAGATTATCAAAGTTCAGTCTCAATGTTTGAAGTGTAATATGCACCGGGATTGTAATAGCCCATAGAATCGGAAGAGCACTGCTAATTACATTCATTGAGTAATTCCAGGGTTGGTCATCTGTTTCGCCAAAGTTTTCCAGTCAGAGTAATAACTGGAAAAGTTCCTCACCTGAGGCTATAGCTTGCTCCTTCTCAGAAAATGGAACTGCCAAAAGATTTATGTATGATGAAACAGCATCTTTGGGAGTTGACCAAACTTTCTGCATCGATCAAGCTCATTGATGACTGGTGAGAAGAAATGGTTACCAGATCCAAATGCTGAACAATTTTCTTGGGAGTGTCTTCTGCTGGGACAGACAATGCATCCATTTCTACTCTCTATTCTGCCCAGGAAGAATGTTCCAAGATCTCTTCCTGAGGCTTTTTTTTACCTGGATCTCTCGAACTTGTAATGAAAGTAAATAAATATTTCTGCTACTGATGGTCCCTTATCATTGGACACTCAAGCTGTGGTTTCCATGGATTTATATATCTGTCAGAAGCATTTGTACATTCAGCCAACAGGCATCTCAAAAGCAGGCACAGCAAAACCAATGGAAGCAACCAAAGCAATATGGTTCCTTCTCTGAGGAACCATCAGGAAACAAAGGAAATAGCACAAATGAGCAAACAGAATGTGGAGGGGGAAAGCAAAGCGAGGCACAAATACAGCATTCTCATCACAAGTTGCTGGGGCAGAAATAAAATGGAAAGTGAGAAGAGAGGCAGCAGAGCCAAAAACCCACTTCCATCTTCTTGTCTCTGCTGCATCTTATGGGCCAGCTGCAGCTTGCTAAGAGTCAGGGCATGCCGTTGGATTGGATCCAGACTTTGGGACCCCTCCAATGGAGCCTCTGACATCAAGGAGAATGGAGCTGCCTCCATTTCAAAAGGCCTATTCCAAGTCCAGCTATGTCTGCATTCAGTGGGCAGATGACTGATCTCCAAACCCAGTCAATGCTGTGTCCCTGCACCAAACGTCTCCCCCTTCTGCAGCCTGATGAAAGAGTGTGCAGGTGGGCTGGCATGACCACTCAGCCATCCGGCTAATAGAACACATGGTTGGCTGTTCACTGACAAGCCTGGCAGATATCTGGATTTGCCACACATGTTCATCCCTCCCACACTCTCATCCATTGTCCCACAACCTCTGGCATGAATCCCAGGTGCATTTTTGGTGCAGTCCTCCTAGTGTCCTCAACCTCACCTTCTCCCTCCTCCTGCACATTCTGAGCCCCTTTGGGGGAACACATACTTTGCTCATCATTGTTATGAACTTGGGGACGACAAGGGGGACATGCCTCCCCAGCAGGGTGGGTGCAAGCCTCTCCTCAACACTCGGGTGAGCTGGTGAGAGAACAGAGACATGCCAACCAGTGGTCAGACTCAGCATATGGGTACTCTATGGGGTCATGCTGAAGTCCAGGAAACACTCCTCCACTGGGTCATGGATTTTCCTTGTCATTTTCCATCTCAGCCTAGATGGAGCTGTTTTGAACATTGGTTTGGGCCTTCCCAATGCAATCTTTGTTGGTATGTGTTATTTTGGAAAGAGATGTTGAAAATCCAAGGGTTCTTCCAGAAGGAGGCCTCATCGCACAGCCAGGGCAGGGGCAGAGAGATGTTAGGAAAGAAGATGGGGAATGGATCAGGGAGACACTGATTTTCATTCCTTTTAATGAGTGAAGCATTAAATAGCTGCAGAGTGCCCACTGGTGGGACAGAAATTGAGAATGATATCATTCCCCCACCACTTAAGTTTCCAAGAATTAGGAAATGACCACAAAATGACTGGGGCAAGAAGAGTCCTTATATTCAGGTACCAGGACATTTTGCTATGGCATGGACTGTTGAAGTGGGTGTGCTTGGACTACAGATGTCCTGGGCCAGCATCAGGAGGTCTTCTTAAGCAGAGAAATATAGCTGCCTACAGTACGGAGCTTTCCATAGTTTGGACTTGGGCAAGATGTACTCAGGTTGGTCTGATTGACTGGGCATGTCCTGGCTGATCATAACCCCCCGTTCCTCAAGAAAATGGGGGGGGGGTGGACAGGAAGAGAGGCTTGGTTCCTTGTTCTTCCTGAAACATGTGGTAAAACCTGTGCTCCTTGTGGCAAACAAACCTGAGAAAAGGGAAACGCAAAAGACCTCATCACCATGTTTGGTTCTATGCATGCCCTGGACAAAACTTCAGCCTCCTTCCATCCCTCCTTGTGAAAATACATCTTCAACTCATTTAAAGGGTTATGTTTTGGGATTCCTGTTTCAGGCAGCTTGCACTTCCTTATTTCGCTCTGACCAGTTACACTGCCTGTCAAAGGCCTCCACCTTCTAGGCTCAGTGTCTGTCCAGTGTCAGTCCTGGGTTTCCTGGCTTGCTTGCCTCTTCCTGGCATTACAGCCATGTGAGGTGGTCCAATTTGCCTAAGCGCACATCAGTCACTGCTGGTCTAACTCTGCCAATTCCCCTCCAGCATTCCAGGGCTGAACAGCTCAGTCCTTTATCTGCTGCCTCTTGAAAGGAGCAAGAGCAGATTTCATAGTAGCCTTATATGAATTACATATTTGTCTCTAAAAACTTCAGTTGTGTTTGATTACATTTAGCTTCAATATTTTATTTTTCATTTCCATATTTACTGCTCAGTCACTGGTTATATTAGTGAATTTTCATTTTTTGTTACTATTCATAAAACGTACTACACAAAATACTATATTACATATATACTGATTTTTATTTCTGCCTCAATGGTTTCAGATATACTTTTCCTATTTTTGCCAGTCCCCAACAGTAGAACGGGTTGAAAATCACTGGTCTACTGTGTTGCTGCCAGACTAGTGAGTGGAGCAGACTTCTGTCAAATCACACCCACCTGAAAAAGAGTAAATTCCAACATGATTTGAAGACAATCAATTTGAAACACTCTGTTCCCCCATGAAACTGCCCAGCTTCACAGGTATGACAAGGTTAAGGAATACTGAAGTGCCCCACACTATTCTAAGCTCACTTCTTCCTCACTATCTGATCTCGGGTGTTCAGCTCAGGCCTCAGCATGATAATGTAGATCTTGGGGAGAAAGATAAAGCCCAGTAAGCCAGCACCAGATGCCAGGATTGAGAAGTCCTCCACAGCCACCATGTACTTCCCCTTGGTGCTCAAGTAGGATGGCACAAAGGACAGCCACACACTGCAGAAGACCAACATGCTGAAGGTGATCAGCTTGGCTTCGTTGAATGTATCGGGCAACTTCCTGGCAAAGAAAGCTACCGTGAAGCTGATGGTGGCCAAAAGCCCAATGTAAATCAGAAGTAGGTAGAACATGAGAGGTGAGCCTTCGTTGCATTGAACAATGATTGCATCCACCTGGGAGCACATGTCCAACTCTGGAAAGAGGGAAGAAGTTGCCAGCCATAGAGCAGGGGGAACAGCTTGAATGAGTGAAGATAGAAAGGTGATGGATATTCCCAGTCTATTCCCACCCATTAGCTCATCATGCTTCCAAGAAGTGGCCACAGGGTCACCTGAACAGGTAAGACTATAGCAGCAAGAGTCTCTCTTCCCACATGTTATCTCGTGTATCCTAGGGGTCTTAGCAAAATCAATGGCAAGGACAACAGGCTGAGTAAGCATGTCTTTGACACATCCTGTGTGCACTTTGGAGATGCACTCTGCATTGCACTCTTTATTTTTGAGAAACATGTTGATATTTCAGTTGATTTAGAATGCCACAAGCAGATTATTGATTTGAGTCAATTAGAGACAAAAGCTGACAATTGCTCCAGCTGCTTGACTGATTCTTTCTTTCTGGGAATACTTCAATGATATTCCAGGCATTGACCCACTAAGCTTCGAAGAAATGTCAACCCCAAGGGAGAAAGAACTGCTCCACAAAATTCTAAGATCTCTTCCTCCTGGATAACTGCTCCCTAGTGTTCAGCTCAGGCCTCAGAATGATGATATAGATCTTGGGGAGGAAGATACAGGCCAGCAAGCCAGCACCAGAGGCCAGGATGGAGAAGACCTCTACAGCCACCATGTACTTCCCCTTGGTGCTAAGGTAGGTGGGCACAAATGATGCCCACACACTGCAGAAGACCAGCATGCTGAAGGTGATCAACTTGGCTTCATTGAAGGTATCAGGCAACTTCCTGGCAAAGAAAGCCACCGTGAAGCTGATGGTGGCCAGAAACCCCATGTACCCCAGGACAAGGCAGAACATGGCACTTGAGCCTTCATTGCATTGAACTATGATTTCATCTCCCTGGGACCACATGTCTAACTCAGGAAAGGGGGGAAAAGTTGCCAGCCACACAACACAGATGCCAGCTTGAATGAGTGAAGAGAGAACGATGACAGAAGCTGCCAGTCTCTTCCCCACCCATTTCCTCATGCTGTTTCCAGGCTTAGTCTCCCTGAAGGCCAACACCACCATGATAGTCTTTGCTAACACACAAGACACAGCAATGGAGAAGATGATGCCAAAGACACTTTGCCTCAGAAGGCAGGTCACCTTCCCAGGCCTCCCAATGAACAGAAAGGAGCAGAGGAAGCACAGCATAAGAGAGGAGAGCAAGGCACATGTGATGCTTCTGTTGTTGGCCTTAACGATGGGGGTGTCCCAGTTCAGTCTGAAGCTCATGAGCAGAATCACTGTGGCAACAGAGAGGACACATGCGAAAGACAACAAAACTACTGTCAAGGGCTCCTTATAAGAGAGGTAGTTGATTCCTTTGGGAATACACTGGTCCTGCTCCTTGTTAGGATACTCATCTTCGGGACACATCTTACACTGCTCTGCATCTGAAGGTAAGAAGCAACTTCTCAGTATTTTCAGAATTTACAAAACCTGAATTGTAAGGTCTGTGCATTCTTCCAGTTCCCTCTGGATCCCTTCACTTACCCATCTGTGTTGAAAACCTAGCTTGAGGGCATGCAAGGCAATTGTAGCAGCACTCCGGCTTCTCCTCCTGGACAATCATGCTCTGCCCAGGGTGGCAGCTCTCCACACACCTGGACCTGGGCATCATCTAAGGACAAGATACAAGAAGAACTTGTGTCTTGGAAGGGCTCCAATCCAACTGCTCCATGTCCTTCTGAACACAGAGGGCTTCTCAGGCTTCCAGCTAAGGGCAGATTCCCTTTGGCAATTGAGGAAATTCTTCCCTACTCTTGACACTTCCCAACTCTTGACACTCTTGACCTATCCCAAATCACCTCAGCTGCCACCTCAGCAATGGCAACTAGGGAGCCTCAGTTTCTGGAGTGCTGCTTGCAGATTTGTATTTTGGCACACCTTAGTTCCCTTGGCATTTGATTTCTTTTTCTAAAGTAATATGCTAGCTTTTTTCTGTTCTTTCTGAGACTTCTCAGATTCTAAATCATTATTTATTCAAGCCTAGGGACCCCCATTAATGCTATGGGCTTCATACCTCAGCAGGACTGAATCTGCCAAAGGTTTACTAGAATTTAGAGATAATTTGACAGTACCTAAGAGCAACGACTTCAAAAATTAATCAAACTATTCTTGCTAATGTATTAGCAGTAGCAAAATTTATAATTTCTAATACTTGCAAAATGGAGAAATAATTACACAAATATTCCTATATTTGGCAATATGCTGGTATTCTCAAGCAAATTGGTGACATCCTTTAATATCAGAGAATTTACAAGCTAATAAAAATATAGGAAAAAATGGTTAGAAAGCAAAAAGAGGACCCTTTGAGGAAATGTGGATAGGAAAACTATGATATGGAAATGTGTGTCTGTGCATACATGTTTGAATCATTATATTATAGTTAATTGTTTAGCTATGCTGAAGTATGACTTTGTATATACTGTATACAGAACTGAGGAGCAGCTCATGTGTTCTGTGCATTCAAGTATGTCATAGATACCCTTCCCCTTCCTATGTCACAGATCCCACATCCAGCTTCTCCTGCAAGGATGCAATTGAGACCTTGCAAGAGTAGTGTGGGAAACATTGAAGTTGAAAAAAGAAGGGGAGAGATGGGGACTCCATATTGCTCTCCCATTTGATAGCCCAGATATCAGCTTTCCATATGTAAAATGTAGAAGACGTTTACCTGTCTCCATTCCCTCCCATCCCTGCTGGGCTGCTCTTTCCTTTATCTTGCAGCTTATTCATGTTTCTATTCACATTCTGTTTCTATGGGGACATTATCATTAGGTCTGCTTTGCTCTGATATACTAAGAGAGCATCCGGGATACCAGAATTCAATTCTGGTGAGAGCTGTAGAATTGATGATAGCTACAAAGGTAAAAATAATGCACATGATAGCCATACAATCGATGATGACAATGATGACGATGAGGATCAACCTTCCTACCTGATTAAACTTTTGATTCCACACAATGGCACTTCCATTTAAGTTGAATCCATCCTCTGCAGTAGCCCCGCGGTCCACCCTTCCAACTAGCACTCTGTGGAAGGACCCATTGGGGAAGGTGACCAAGTTGATGAGGTCATGTCCTCCTGACAGCTCCCCATTTCCATCCAAAAAGATTTCTTCTCCTGCACCATTATTGAAGTGGGTGCTTCTCAGAAAGGGGTGAAGCTGGATTGGAGGAGAAAGATTGCTTAAAATATACAGTTGTCTTGATACACCACCCTTCATCATCACAGATAACAGATGTCAGTCAGTGTGTTCTTTCACACATCATGGCAACCCAACCATGCATATGTATACAGACATTCAGACTCCCCTTTAAAATAGCCCATCTGAAAAGGAACGCATTCAAATTCTGAGTGGCTATTCATTCCTGCACTACATTACATTCAGTGGTGCACACCTTCTCAGCCTCCATAGCCCAGAGAATTTTGGGACAGGATGGATAAGTTGCAGATAATAGAGAAGAGCCAATTGCTGGCACAGTGGTGGGGAAAGGACAGTCAAGAAGGGTATCTCATGCGAGAGACTTTTCATGCACTTTTTCTATACGCAAGAAGTCTCATGCTGTTTCTGCTCACTCTGCTGACAGGGTCAACACCACTGCCTCCATCACCATGTTCCTTTTGCCCACTCCTAGTGAGTTCCTTGGCTGACAGGGGACTAGAACCCAGTTCTCCTGTGTCCCGGTCTCTCACTATCAATGACTACGTCACACTGGCTCTCACCAGAACTATTGAGAGGAGTGCTTGCTAGTATACATAAGTTGGTCTTTTTCATATTGCAAACCACACCAGGACCAGCCAGTTGAAACAGGGATACTGATGGCTACACAACATGGGAAAGAGCTGCTATAGATCTGCTACGCATTCTGGGGGTGGGTGTCAGAGTCAAACTTGGTACAGCTCTTGGGCACCATTGATCTTCTGCCCCTTTGCATGCTCACTTAGATAATGCACCTTTCACCCTGCCTATTCCCTTTACTTAACAGTAAGCACTTTTTCCTATCAGTATTGTGATGATGGACCTCATGGCAAGCCAAGTTACCATCATCTCCCTCTCGATCTCAGCCTGAAGGATCAAGGGAAAGCACAGGAGGATGTAGGATAAGTATGGACAAACACAATCTCTCACTTTACTCAACATTGTTCTTGATTGAAGTTTGCATCTCCTTAATCCACTGCCTTCCCTTCCAGGTTCCTGGCTTCAGCCAACATCCAAATCATCCATCTACCCCAAGTATGTTTTCTGCTCACTCCATTCCCATGTCATAGTTGTCTAGGTAAGGCACTAACTTCCCATCCCCACTTCTCCCTTTTGCTTTCAACAATTCTTCTTGTCTCTCTCACTTACTTTCTCTCTCTCTCTCTCTCTCTCTCTCTCTCTCTCTCTCTCTCTCTCTCTCCCTTTTTGTCTGTTATTAAGAGCAAGGATTTAGGGAGTTATTTACAGAAAACTTCTAGCTGTTTTAAAAATGCATAGAAAGAGATACTGATATTTATCTGCAAAATTATGATGACCATCAAGCACACTTCACTGTCATGCACTCAACATTTTACTGTTAGTTGACATTTTTATGAAATTACAATAAAGTATTCCCTTCAGCAGGAAATATCAAAAGAACACAATAAGAATGAAAATAATCGAAAGTTAGCAACATGACACCAGTTAGGGAGGAATAAGTGTTTGGGCTTTTATGAATGTTCCGAGGAAAATATTTCTCTCCATCAAATTCCTAGAGATCCAAGTCAGTGAATGAAATATCTGCCATCTATCTGGAATTATTTCAGTGGATTCAGACATTAAAGCTTATCTCAAAATAAATCTCTTATTAAAATGCCAAAAACTTTGCATGCTTTTGTTGGTGCTGATACTCTTACAGTAAATGAATAATTCTACCAAATAAAATATTTCTGCAGCAGATCTGTGGTGCTGAATGGAGCTCCCACTTCACACAAGGCACAATTCCATCATGGTATTTTCCTGCTTAGATGGATTTTAAAATTAAAAGCATGAACTTTCCACCCACTTCTCCCCTTCTTTCTTCCTTCCAGAAGAGAGTGAGATCTTCTTTTCACTACTGCCTAGGAAATAACATCTGCTAAAAGGTCTTCATCCTCTTTGTGACTGATTGAGCTATCGCCTTAATTCTTTAGTTCTCATTCAAATGATACCTTCTTATGTCACACAGTTTGGAGGTTGGTCATTGGAGGGATTACCTGCCAGGGCTTAATCTGAGAAATCTCCCATCTTGGCCTATCTGTTCTTGGATTGTGTTTGGCTCTCACCAGATCTATGGCATGCAGAGAATGAGCAACCAGATAGGCAGCATTGTAGACATTGTAGCTCTGGCCAGACATGCCCATTTCAAACACAGATCCTGGAAGGCTCCCCAGCTTCTCCTTCCCTGTGCACATCTCCAGGTTTCTGGGGTAAAAATTCTCTTCAGGGAATAAACACTGAAATGCAGTGAACCAGAAAAAATTGATGACAGAACTATTTAACTGATATGGATTTAGAGTCTCCAGAAAGTCCTGAAATCCTGGCACCACATTTGAGTGGAGTCTAAAGGACAAAGCACCATGGAAGGACTTGGAGGTGAATTTCTCCCCAAAATGTACGGCAGTCATATCCCATTCTGCTGTTGTGATCCACACCTTTTCCAAAGGGCGCAGGTGTAAAATCTCATTCCGGTATAACATTATTCGTAAGCCCTCCATAGATTGATTATCACCATAGACAAGAAACACACTGATTTCACTGAGTAGGAGAGTTGATTCCATGGGTCTCATTTTGTCTTCATATGTTTCTGCTGAGGAAAATGCTGACATCAATGGGATCACCTGCGTCCAAGCAAGGCAAATCTTGCTCTGGAGGAGCCTTGGCCTCAGCGCTCGAAGGAAGGTTTCTCCACTCTCATCATCTGAAACAAGGAAGCCAATCCAGGTCCACCCAAAATGTATCAGGAGCTGCACAATCCCAGCATACTGAAGATCTTCCCTTGGCACCATCTGATAGAAAGCTGGAAAGCGACTTTTATCTCTCAGCACAGGATCAAAGGAGCCATAGCTGAACTTTTGGGGAAAACAGAATGATTTTAATGTGAAGGAAAAAAAACATGCCTTCTCAGACTTCAAAGGAGTATACAAAAGGTCTGCCAGGGCTACCCTTCCCAAATTCCTTTCAACAGCACTTAATTCCACACAGTTACCTGAGGGATTTTGTAGGAATTTAAAATATGGGCCCCCTGCATGGAGTTTGGAGAGGTGAGGCCACCAATGACAGCCATCAATTTCTCTTCACTGGCACAGATGTAATTGGGAGGAGCCACTTGTCCATTACAAAGGATTTGCAGAAGTTTCCAAGTGGTTTCTTTTGAATCAAAAATATCGTCTTTAATCATGAATCCCAGTGTAATGTTTGGTAGCAATTGAGCATCTGTGTTGATTTCGTCAATGGCACAAGCAAAAGCAAGAGCATGCTGGAAGTTTTTGGTAACAAGGCTGCATGCAACAGACACATATTCATCATCATGATCTAAGAGTTCAAATGGCAGGAGACATTGTCCTGTAATTCCCTTGTCTAAGTGGGATGATTCCAAGCAGAGGGCAGGAACATCATTTTGAAACCAAGAATAAAGGTGCTGGTTAGTTTCCAGTATTACCCTTCCTCTCTCTGATGATATTCTTCCAACACCCCCCCGCCGCCCCTGCCCCCGCCACCAACACCACCAGGATTGGTGGAGGACCATGTGGGATAGCAGTGAATTGTTATTGACGTTCCTGTTACTCTTCCCAACTTGTCCTAATTGTGTCACCATGGGGAAGGTATTCCAGGAGAAGTGATGATTGCCAACATTGTGGACAGCCTGAAAGGGGCATTGAACAATGTCCTGGAGGAGGGAGCTTTCAGGAGAGGCAGGTCCAGATGACAATGCACTACTTCCAGTAGGAGAGGCTGAAGATCTGGATTTGGACCCTGCCCATGATGGACAGACCCTTCGCCTGCACCTATATCCAGGGTCAGGAAAACAGGGAGCTCTAGAAAATTCACGCTGAATATTTGTTCAACTGAAGAGCAGATTATTCCAATAAGGAGGAATGGCCTGACCTAGTATTAATCTTCCTCCAAATATGTTTTCTTAAACTCAAAATCTAATTCAATCTTGAATTGCCAGTGGGTGTGCATCTCCTGGCTTTAGTGGAGGGAAAATAACAGAATGTCTTTCCCCGAGGTTGAGACAAGAAGTAAACAAAAAACTCAAAATGGACTTCTGCTGAAAAGACACTCTTTTTTTCATGGTTAAAATACTCACCAAGGGCAATACTCATGGGCACATGGCAGGTGCTCTATAGAACGAAATGAAAGAAATGCATACAAATAGAGATGTACTTACTAGTAATTTAATTGAGCTGACTGTGGGTGTTGCTCAAAGTTCCCAGCTGTCCAATTATCAATTGTAATAGAAACCAGTTCACCTATGATAACATCATCGACAGTTTGATCTGAAACAGATTGATTTGTTCTGCTCAAACTCCTGCTGGCACACAAAGGTGGGAACAGTAGAAGCAAAACCAGGTGGAGTGCTGAAAAGTCTGGGATCCAGCCTGATCTGGATGCCTTCATGTCCTCCAATGGCCACCAGCAGCAATATTGATCCTTGTTGGAGATGCAGAAATCCTCAGATGGAAAGAGCTGCCACTGCCCCGAAATACACTTTCAGACTGGGCTGAAGTCCTTTGTTTGGACACAGTGCTTTGAAGATTTGGCACAGAATCTCACAGTCCACTTTTATTGTTTTTGGTGTGTACTCTGCCCAGGGCTTGTGATATTCCAGGGGATGACAACAGTCCTGCAAATGACAGTACTTGATAATTGCAGGGCGGGTCATCTGTTTTGCCCAAGTGCTCCAGTCTCAGAGAGAGAAAATGAAAAGTGCCTCACTTTAGGCTCTTCCTGGCTTCGTCTCAGAACAAAAGTGCAGCTCTCCAGAGACTGCTGCAGAGTGAAACAGCATCTTGGAAAACTGGCTGAACTTTCTCCATAGACCAAGATGAGTGAGAACTGGTGAAAAGAAATGGTGGCTGAATATTTAGTCAACATCCAAATGCTGTACAAGGTTTCTGCATGTGTACTCTCTTGGGGCAGAATATGGATCCAATTCTACCCTCTAAGCTGCCCAGCAAAGATCTGTCACTGAAGCTTGCTTACGTGGATCCCTCATACTTGCAGTGCATGTAAGTCAACAGTGGCCCCTTTCCATTCAACACTGAAGCTGTGTATTCCAGTGATTTAGATATTTGTAAGACAGGGCTGGCAAGGTCACGCAGTCACCTGGCAAGCAAGAAACATGTCTGGCTGTTCACTGAGTGAGCCATGGTGATCTGGCAGATAACCGGGCTTGCAGCAGACTCCCATGCCTCCCGCATTCCTCCTCAAACGTCCCACCAGCTGTGCCAAGCATCCCAGGTGCCCTTCTGGAAAAGCCCTTCCTCTTTCCTCACCCTCACCTTCTCACTGATCTGGCACTTTCTGGCACTTTATAGAGCACTTTGCTCATCACTCTTATGAACTAGGGAAGCACAAGGGGCATGTTATTATTTAACAGAAAAATCTCATTCCACTGCGTGTTTGCAAGAGGTGAGCACTGAGAAATCTCAATATCCATATAGTCTATGGAAGCTGCATGGTGCCATAATGCTGACAAGAAAACACTCCAACACTGGAATGTTTATTTTTCTTACAATGTTGTAACTGACGCTGCATGCAGCAGTTTTGAATATTTGGTGCCAACAGGCTTTTGAACAACTCTCCTTGGTGGAATGTGCCCTTCCTAGGTTGCGTTAACTCTTACATTCAGCCCTAAAACAGACTGGGGCGGTTTGGCAGGGGACATGAGTTCATCTGCACAAGTAATGATGCAAGAGTGTCTCTTCCTGTAACTAGCAGGTGCCTCTCAGCTGTAAGATGCTGCGAGGAGGATTCTAGGTGCTTGAGTAAAATAAATGTGGAGGGCAACAAGTTGAGTAAGAACACCCCTGACACTCCCTTTTTGGCCAGTGGGGGTGCACTCTGCAATTCTGGCAACATTTCAGTAGGATTAGAGTATCACTATTGACTGATGGCGATTAAAAGCAGCAGGAGCCTCTTGTTCCAACATCTTCAATGGTTAGATGTGTATTTCTGGCAAGTCACACCCACTTAAAAAAATGTACATTCCTACGTAATTTGAAAACAACATATACGAAAAACCCTGTTCCCCCCATGAAGCTTCACACCCCCATGAAGCTTCACACTGTAACAGGAATGCCAATGCTAAGGGATAAATAACTGCCCCACACTATTCTAAGCCCCATTCTTCCTTGCTATCTGATCTCGGGTGTCCAACTCAGGCCTCAGCATGATAATGTAGCTCATGTGGAGGAAGATACAGGCCAATAAGCCAGCACCAGATGCCAGGATGGAGGAGACCTCCACTGCCACCATGAACTTCCCCTTGGTGCTCAGGTAGGTGGGCACAAAGGACAGCCACACACTGCAGAAGACCAGCATGCTGAAGGTGATCAGCTTGGCTTCATTGAACATATCAGGCAACTTCCTGATAAGGAAGGCCACTGTGAAGCTGATGGTGGCCAGAACCCACACGTAACCCAGGACAAGGCAGAGCAGGAGAGGTGAGCCCTCATTGCATTGAACAATGATTGCATCTGTTTGGGAGTGCATGTCCAGCTCTAGGAAAAGGGGAGAAGTTGCCAGCCACACAACACAGATGCCCGCTTGAATGAATGAAATGAGAACAATGACAGATCGTAGAAGCCAGAGATGGGTCATCAAAGAACACTGGATCTCAATTTTCTTTCATCTTGGAAACATTTTCATGAGAGCAGTTTTAGCCACAGTCTGAATTTTCAAGACCTGAGTACGGTTCTCATGCACAGTATATCTTGTGGAGCCCTCTGTCAAAGTTTTGCTAGAGGTCAGACATATTTTGACCATAAAGAACAGCAACCACATCAAAAATGCATTAAACAATTCTTGCTCTAGTGCAAGGAATAGCACAATTGTTTTTTTCCAGGAATTGGAAAAATGGAAGAATAATTTCCAAATATGGACATATTTTGGTATGGCTCTATTCTTTGACATTCCTAAATATCAGAGAAATTAAGATTTGAATAAAAAAATAAAGGAAGGAAAGGCTAAAAAACACTCCCTTTATTGAATGTTGGCATCGAAGTAAAATAATACATTTGATTCAATGTCTAATATTTAATTTGAAGTCTAATTTCACACATGCAGTTGTGAAAGAAAAATATCAGACCAATATATTTTATAGATTTTTTCCTGAATTTACCCAATATTAGAATATCAAGTAAAGGGTACATAATCAGCCCAATTGTGTGCTACCAAAACTTTTCAGTAGGAACATCATTGTAAAGCTATAAATTCAGCCAAGCCCAACATGTGTCAACACCATGCAATTCCGTGTTGCACTTTGAGGACAGTGGTAAAATTCTGCGCTTCAGTTCTACTGATTGGATGATAGGCCTATTCTCAGCTTTCAGTGATCCTGAGGGCCTGAGAAGCTACCCATGAGATCTAAGATGTCATATATGAGAGTAGGCAGATAAATTGGTCTCAGATCTATTTATTTATTATTGCTTGGCTACAGCTGAGGGGAGTACTAAGGAAATATCTCTGGAAGAACACCTGTTCCACACCTATCCGACATGCTACCATGGATGTTTCCCCAAATATCTGGTGCCGACACAAAAAAGGAAGGAAGGAAGGAAGGAAGGAAGGGGATAAGTCTGAGAAATGACCTTTTGCCCAAGGCTTCCAACTCTACAGTGCTCTTAGACAGCCACATGGGCACAGGAAAAGCTGGCCTGTTGCCCAGGTTGCTACTTCCCCATGTAAAAGAAAGAATGTTTTATTCTTACATGCTTCTAAAGACTTTTAACCCTTATGAGAAATGAGAAAAACCTGGTGTGGCCTGCAGTGTCTGAAGCATGTCAGATTGCTGGAATCTCCCTCCAACCCACACCAAGAGCACCAGGAACAGAAGAACAGGCCAGGTCATGGTGCCTTCTCCCTCACCGATTCCCAGCTCCCAGGTGCTGCATGCAGCTCCTCCTGCAAGGATGCAACTGGGAACATGAAAGAGAGGTCAGAAGCACAGGGGATACAGGGGGTCTGGAGAAGAAGGGATGAAAAGGCTGAAAAGGAGTGAAAAGGCCAAAAAGGACTCAAAGCTTCTCTCCATGCTGATGGAAGGACAAATCTATAGGCCCAGCGGCTCAGCTACCAGCTTTCCATATGTAAAATGAAGGAAAGGAAGTTTCATTGCCTCCATTCCCTTCTAACTCTTCTGGGCTGCTCTTTCTTTTTATATCTAGAACGCTTATTAATGCATCTATTCACCTCCTGTGTCCATGTGGACGTGATCATTATGTCTGTTGTGCCTTTATATACTGAGAGAGCATCAGGCATTCTGCATAACAGAACGTGATGCAGAAGAAAGCTAGAAGAATGATAATACATAGAAAAGAATGATTGTATATTGCTGATAGTATAAAGATGATGACGATGGGAGGCAGGGAGAAAATGAAAAGGAAGCTCCACACCTGATTAAACTTCTGATTCCACACAATGGCGCTTCCATTCAAGTTAATCCCATCTTCCAGAGTATCTTGAGGTTTCACACTTCCAACTGTGACTCTGTGGAATGAGCTGACAATGAGGATCAACCTTCCTACCTGATTAAACTTGTGATTCCACACAATGGCACTTCCATTTAAGTTGAATCCATCCTCTGCAGTAGCCCCGCGGTCCACCCTTCCAACTAGCACTCTGTGGAAGGACCCATTGGGGAAGGTGACCAAGTTGATGAGGTCATATCCTCCTGACAGCTCCCCGTTGTTTTCAAAATAGATTTCTTCTCCTGCACTATTGTTGAAACAGGTGCTCCTCAGAAAAGAGTGAATCTGAAGGAGAGGAGGGAAACTGCTGAGAATATATTGTTGTCCTGATAAACCAGACATTTTCATTGCTGATGTGGAGAAAGTCCCAATAAAGCCTTCAGATAAATGTATCTTTTGTGTGTTTTTGACAGAAAACTGGCAGCACTGCCCCTTCTCTCCACCCAAAGTGCCCCTTCTCCTCTGCACGCCAAGAGACTGGAACATTTCTGGGCAGCTCCGTATCCCTGGAAAAGTAGGCAGCGCCAGGGGACTGCCCTATTTCTCCTTTCGGGGGCAGAGCAGCTCATAAACGTGTTGGAGGCTACGAATTACAAAGCACCAATAGGAAAGAACACATCCTCTGCACAAGAATACCCATGTATGCGTGAGTTAAGGAATTAAGCAAATGGATACATTCCTCTGCTAATGTGCAGAAGAAGAAAGTGAAACCACATTTCATGCAAGTCCTCAGGTTATGTGAAGCAAGTCCTCTTCCCACATGATTCCAACTGAGCCAATGAATAATTTATGCATACATATAAGTTATTATATTTATAACTTATCTGTCCCCATCAAAATCCCCATATAAGCCTGCCAGATGTCACCTCTGAAAAGGAAACTTCAGCTTGAAAGCTGGCTATTCAATATTGGGGTTAAAATAAATGTGGTGGATCACACTTTTCCAGCCTCAGGAGCACAGAGAACCTGCTGAAAAGGAGGGAAAACTTGCAGAAAATGGAAACTTTCCATGAGCAAAGATCAAGTGCCTTTTACATGTTGTCTGAAGGAAACAACTGAATAAACAATACAAAACAAAATAAAAGTTTGCCTCCACTCTGGGTCAATATCCTTAGTGGCTGCTTGCTGCATGCTGACTGTGGACACTTTCCATGATATTGCTCAGTCCAGGATGCCCACTTTGCACCCCTGGAAGGGTGCAAATCCCCATTTATGCATGTTAGATTATCACAGAAGAAAGAAATGACAAATGTATTTGAGGCATTTTGAGAAGCTAAAAGAAAGCCTGCCAAACCAGTGACAAGCCCTCCAGTTTTCTGCTCGGGGATGTGTGTGCTCCTCCTGACATGCCTTTTGGCAGCCAAGGTGCATTTCCATCCTTAGGAAAGATACGTCAGCTGAGAGGATGGCTGGGCAGGAGCACATCATTGAGGGAGATCTGCCGGTTGCCCCAGTGGGAGTGACCCCATGGCCACTAGACAACTTCTCAGGGGCAAAGGAATATGCTGTATTCCTGCCACAGAGTTATTTTCAACTTGGCAGTAGGAATCGGAATGCTCCGCTCCCTCTGCTTTGCATACCACCTAGACTTTTTCATGAGTCAACAGGTCAAAGGCAAGTTTTAGGAGGGTTTAGAAGGGGGAATCCTCGGGATCCTTGGATATGAGATATTCTGATATCTCCTTCGCATCCCTCCTTCCCCTTCTGGGGCATTCAGCTCGATAGAGGGGAAGGCCCATCTAGCAAAAGTGAAGAGCGGCAGGGCAGTGAGAAGGGCCAGAATCATTTGCAATGCTCCTCCCATGCTGTACTGAATGCCTGTAAGCATTTGCATAAGAGGATCAACAGTATTTCAATATAATGGCATTGGAAAAGAAAAGGGGAGGGTGTAAACGTAAAATGGAAAGGTGAGGGCAGCAGAAGGATCAAGAAACCCCGTTTAGAACAAGTCCACCCTCAAGTCCACTTCCAACATGTGTGTGGTGGTAAAAGGACATTCAAGGATTGTATCTCTTTATGCACTCCATGCACATATTCATGCCCACATTGAATGATCAAGAAGTCACTCTCACTCGATTTGTCCATTCCTGATGCCTAAGTTGCCTGAATGCTTTTCAGGTTTGGACAATGTAGGACATCTTTGCTGCTCATCCTCAAAACAAAAACTCCATGGGGCAGGTTGGGCTAGCATGGCCCAAAATCATGCACTGATCTCCATGCCATAGTTGGAGCAAGAATCCAGGTCTCCTGAGTCCCAGTCCCTTGCTCTAACCACCTGGCCACACTGCCTCTCACCAAAAGCTCTGTACTACTGTACTTGTAAAGTGGCTATTGATAAGTCAGTCCTTTGAATACCAGGAGGCAAACCCAAGCCACCTCCCTGAAACTGGAATCCGGACCTCTGCAACACAAACAAGACCACAACTGTACAAGTGTTAGAGCTTCTGGGACTGGAAGTCAGAGGCAGAAGTGGTCACCATTTATCTTCTGCCCCTTCACATGCTTGACCAGATATTGCACATTCCCCCTGACATTTCCTTTTCCTTAGTGGTAAACACAGTTTCCTATCAGGATACAGACGTTGGTTCTCAGCTGGTCTGAGATGCTGAAGGGAGCTCCTCTTTCACACAAGGCTTAATTCATTCCTGACATCATCCACCTTAGATGTCTGGTAAAGTTTATAGCATTGAGGACCCATTCAATTCTCTTCTACTTTCATCCCTCCTGGAAGAGAGTGAGTTCTTCCTTTGACTACTGCCTAGGAAGTAACTACTGCTAACAGATTTTGTGACTGACTGAGCTTTCTTCTCCTTTGTTGGACTATGTGGACCTGAGGATGAGATGCTGGTATTCAAATAGCCTGTGACTCTGGGTTAACCATAAACAAAATAAAACTGTATTTGTATAACAAGCATATCAGTTCCAAGATGTTCAGTAACTTATTTCCCTGGAAATAAAAACATTACTTATTCCCTTTATTTCATTCCTCACTCTCAAATCTTCCTTTTTTGCTGAATGAACATTGACCAGTCTTTATTTATCTCAGTTTAATCTTTCTCTTCCTCACTCAGGTTCCTGTCAGCTTCTATCATAGAAACATTAGAAACTGAGCAAGTCAGAAGGGATCTTCCAGGCCATCTAGTTTGACCCCAGTTCTAGCCTGAGAGCTTTGCTTATGACATGCCTACCACATGCATGTCCAGCCTATCCTTAAACACCCTCATTGATGGGGCTTCAACCACCTCCCCTGGAAGACTATTCCATGCCCTAGGGGTCCTAACCATCTCACACCCTTGTAATACTTGACAATATTAACCACCAATATGTCCTCCAAGTATTCCACTTCCTTCCCAATTGCCCTTACACATCCTGAAATGCCTTCCAGAGCACTATCTGGCATTCTAATGAGAAGGCTGCCTCTTCAGATTCTGCAGACCACTGACTGACCACAACCCTGACTGTGAACTTCTGCCCAACCATAACTGATTGACTGAAAGTATCCATTTCTCCCTCCTCACACACTTCCAAGCTCCACCCACACACTCTCAGCCAATCCCCTCACTGGAATTTGCCAACCTTTAAAAGGACAAAGTCGCATGACACGTCAGTGGGCTGAAATGCTGAGCACTGAGACCTGAGAGTGAACCCTGGTGAACTCAGTGGAACCACCTTCTGAGTGAATGTGTACTGGATTTCTCTGAGCGCCTCCTGCTATGCCATGGAGATAGAGCAAGTGGCCCTGAAGCAGGCAGGGCTGTATGAAACACTGCTTGCTCCTTTTGATCTTCATGCCAAAGGCCTGGATTGAATTCTTTGTCTTGCCAAAGGCTGCTCATATTGGGAAGGGACTCATTCAGCTCCATCCTATCTTAAGTAGGTGAGGATGCAGGTGAAGATCAGGAACTGGGGGCAACATCTGCCAGCATCCAGAGGGAGGTATTCCCTCTTCTTCTGCCTCCTCCTGCTGTTCACCCATGTTTTGGAATGGGGGTTGAACTCCAGGTGCAAGCAAGAGGTTCAGCGCTTTTTCCCTAGACCCAGAGATGATGTTCTCATTGCTGAATTCGTATCCATTGTATACAGTGAATTGCCTTTAAACCGCTTTACAATGCGTGCAGAATCCTCCAGTAGAGCAACGTAAGTAGCCCTCTGCTGGTTCAAAGGAAGGAAGTGGGCTTTATGTAGTTTTCTGACCAAATGTGTAGAATCCCGGTAGAAGTCATTCTAGTGTTACTGCAGACTTAGGGCTTGTGTCCACACATAGATGCATATTGATTGGTGAAAGCAATGGGTGATGGTTTGCATGTGTGAATAGTATAACATACTTGTTAGAGCTTCCAGACCACATCATTTTAACATACTGCCCTTAATAGCCTTTTGATCATACCCCAGCAATTCATATGATTAAGTTCATGGGAGTCAAGTTTGTGGAGAGAGAACAAATGATGCATGTAGGTGAATCAAGAAAAAGAGTCCAAAACCTTGCACTGTTGCTCAGCTGCAGGATCAGACAGCTGGTAAGAGGCATCCATGGATCTAGTCCTGTCACCTCCTGGGTTGCAGCATTGCCACAGACAGCTTCCCAGCCTTTGCTCAGAGCTCTTACAGGACAACCCAGTTCTTTGGTACTGTTGTGGAACTTCTCCTTTTCCTAATGTCCATTCAGGACCTGTCCACTCATTCACTAAATCCATGAGTTTCAGAGCTACTCCTTTGGGAGCGGAGGACAAGTCCTGGCCCTGTGGTGAGCCCCACCATAGGTGTGAAGTCACGGTGGTCACGGAGGGAGAACCATCACTGAAACAAGCCTTTGGGAAGTGTTTGAGACGTTGAGTGAGAAGGCAATGATGGGGCACTCCAATGCACACCCGGGGGCATCCATGTTCATACTTTTCAGTCTCAGTTCCTGCATCTGTCATTAGCCACATCTGCATGCTGCTGGTGCAGGTTGCTGAGGAGCAACCAGGTGCAGCTAGCAGTGTGATCCACCCCAAGAGGTTCAGCCATGTTTGGACACTGCTGCAGTCTGGGATGCAGGATTCTCTTTTGCCTGGCCAAGCAGTTGCCACAAGTAGTCCCTCTCCTTGAGGCACAAGCTGAGTTGGAGGTCTAGAAGGATCTCCCAGAGCTTGATGCTGCAATGCAAATCCTTCAGGCAGCACACTCAGATTGATGCCTATGGCAGTGATTCTGGCAGGGGAGGAAAGCTGCTCTGCTTGGATGCCTATTCTGGCTGTCCAAGACAGCAAAGTGAGCAGAGAGCACACCTTGGAGCTCGGTTCAAAGGCTTTGGACACTTGGTTGACTATGCACTGCAGTCCCAGTAGCAGCAGAGCCAGCAGAGGTGATGTTACACCAATAAAGTTAGTATGTTTCTTAGACATCAGGTTGTAGAATGAGATGGAACTTTCATTGCAGTGTAATGCTGAAGAACTACCAGTTTGTCCTCGCCTTTGCTTTTGCTCTTCATGAGGTCAACGGGAACATCAACTTGCTACCCAACACCACAGTGGGATCCATGGTCCATGTCAATGCTTTCAGTCCCAGTAGATCCTATTGGACCATGCTGGATGTACTCCTTACAGCTCAGGGAAACACCTACAACTACATCTGTGACAAGGCAAGGATACCCATGGCTGCCATCGGTGGGCTCACTTCCCAGAATTCCATCCAGATAGCCAACCTCATCAACACATACAAGATTCCACAGGTATGTGTCTTTGCAAGAACAGGACCCTAATCTCCAGAGATGGAGAAGTGCAGTCACCCTCAAAATTGTTTGCAGATGTGACTCATGCTGCTGAGTCAATGTCATTCCCCATTTGGACCTGGGTTCTAGTTCAGCTATGGAGCCAACTGGGTGACTTTGGGCCAGTCACAGACTCTCAGCCCAACCTACCTCACAGGGATGTTGTTGTGGGGATAAGATGCAGGAGGAGAATGATGTAAGCTGCCTTGGGCCCTTTGTAGGAAAAAGGCAGGATATAAATCCAAAAAAAAAAAAACATTCCTCAGGAGAAGAGCTCAGCTCCCAGAACCTGAGAACACTCCAGGTCAGCCTCTGTCGTCAAACCCGGACAAGACTAGGCCCTGGGGATGATAGCAGTAGGCTTCTCCAGGATGGAGACTGTGCCTATGGAACACAACTGTGCATCCCCTGACCCCTGGAGAAGCATCTCTATCTGTCCTGGATTTGATCCATTGCCTGTTCCCTCCAGCTTTGTGACTCAAAATCTATTTTTGAGAGGAGGATTTTCCCTTGATTTCCATGAATGTTTTTGTCCTTTCAGCTCTCTTATGGCTCTTTTGATCCTGTGTTGGGTGATAAAATCCAGTTCCCCTCTACCTTCCGACTGATCCCAAATGAAGAACCTCAGTATTATGGGATAGTTCAGCTCCTAAGACATTTTCGGTGGACATGGATTGGCCTCCTCATACCAAATGATGAAAGTGGAGAAGCATTTCTCAAAATGTTGTGGCCAAGACTACTGCAGAATCACATCTGCATTGCTCTGACACAACTGATTCCACTCCTCCCAAGTTATATTTCCAGTGAGATCATAACTAAAGCACTTGGAAGCCTCCAGTTGACACTTCGGTTGCACAACATCAAGGTGTTCCTTGTCTACAGGCATGGTCAGTCCATGGAGGGGATCAGAAGAATTCTGGAGAAATATGAGTTTGAACAAATGTACCCAATGGAGAGGATTTGGATTGTGACAGCTCAGTGGGATTTCACTGCTGTTTTCCATAGTAATAAGTTCACAAGAAAATCCTTCAATGAAACTTTGTCTTTCTCACTTCACACCAATGTGGTGCCAGGCTATCAAGAGTTTCTTGGAAGTCTCAATCCATATCAATCTAAGATCTATTTCATCCAGCAGTTCTGGGTTACGGTATTTCTCTGTTCACTCTCAAAATATAACTTACATAGGCCAAACATGGGTGAATGCACTGGGGAGGAGAGCCTAAGGAGCCTTCCTGGGTATCTGTTTGAAACAGACATGTCTGGCCAGAGCTACAGTGTCTACAATGCTGTTCATGCAAGGGCACATGCGCTCCATGCTGTTTTCTTCAATAGCTAAGCAGAAAACAATGTGGAAAGGAGAGATTTTGCGGAACTATGCTGCCCAACCAGCCTTTCCTCCCAACGATGCTTTGCAATTGATGGTTGGTGCAGGGTAATCTGGAGTGGAACCCCTTTGTGGAAGGTACAGACTGGAGGACATGGTACTAGTACAGTTGCAGTGGCCATGGAAGAATCACAAGCCCATGAATGTGCCCCTTTCACAATCCCAATGTGGGTGATTCACAGCCTTTGCACAAAGAATTACAGAATTTGCATATTTTGCAAAAAGAATCATGGACTTCATTCATCTTACATAAAGAATTGTGTGCTTTGCATTCTTTACACTAGAATTCCATGATGATTTGTAAACTTGCCCTCAGCTTGGCTAGCTCCCTGGCCAAGACTTATCATAGGAAAGTAATCCAGAAAGTGCAAGAGCACAAGCATCTAATTGGACCTTCCCATCCCTAGTTAGAGACCCTTATTAGTAAAAGAGAAATGCATGCCCACAGTTCAGAATCACTCTCTGAACTGAGGACTGGAACAATTTTCAGCCAAGGGTTGCATTTACAACTATGCAACCTTCCATCTAACAACGAGAGGAGTGGGAGGATAAATAACATGGTCTGTCTCTCCTAATAAATATGTGTATGAGAAAGTGAGATTCCAGCCTCCATCTGATTCCAGCCTTTTCTCTTCTCCCCTCCACTGAGGCTGTGATAGTGGGGAGAGCTGAACTGGTGAAGGGGCAAGATATGGACCCCAGTTCAGCCAATGGGACTTCTCACTGTGCATTGGATCAGGAGAACTGGTGGGTTGCTTATGCTCCACAAGCCATTATTTCCCCAACTCTATTCTAGACCAGTAAGGAGAGTCAGTCAACCACTCTTCCATACATAGCTTCTAGCCTTTGGATATGTATCCATGTAGAATCCTCTAGGGAGCAACTTTCTTGCTTCTACTTTTAGGGATGGAACCCAGATAGAGGAGGATAAAGTTCCTCTGAGATGCCCATGCAAGTAGACTTTCATGCTGGCTCTGGGGACCATCACATAACCCTAGAAACTCCTAGAAATTCCTTCAGGAGGGTCTGCACATCGCTCACATTAACAGCATTTATCTACTCATCAGGAATAATATGAAGTTAGTCCTCTATCTACATTCTTTGCAAATTTAAGATCTTGCCAATTCACTTTTGGTGATATTGATAGAGTGGCCCAAGGATTTGTCAGGGATAAGAACCTCACATTATCAAACATCTGTGGGACAGCATTATACATTTCCCACCCATCTGACAGCATCTCAACTCTTCTCTTCTAATGCAGCTTCACATTTTCCTGAGAAATGTCCGCTTTAACAATAGTGCTGGGGAAGAAATCTATTTTGATGACAATGGGGACCTGGCAGGCAGATATGATATCATTAACTTAGTCACGTTTCCCATTCGGTCATTCCAAAGAATCCAAGTTGGGAAGATGGATCCTGAAGCTCCTGCTGGAAAAGGGTTTCTCATTAATGGAAGTGCCATTGTGTGGAATCCCACGTTCCAAGAGGTGAGAATGATTTGTGTATGGTGCTTTCAGCAGCCTTCTCTTTTCCCATGACTGGGGAACAAATCTCTCTTCTGGTTTAAGATGAGAGTAAAGGATGTCTCACATCAGTTCAAACCATTCAAAGCTGGAAAATCGGTCCCTGGCAGTTCCTCCTCCCTGTCAGGAATCATGCATGAAAAGCCACCTATTGCTGTGGGTGAATGGTGGGTAAGCTGCAAGCAAGCAGAAGTTTGTGAATTGAACATCTTCTTGGTGAGCACAGGACGAATCAATTGAATCATTACACTTGGCTTTAAATTCCATGGTCCCACAGAGGTTTAGCCACAAACATGAGTCAGCCTAAAAATGTTCTTGATGGTTTGTTATGAATGATGCACTCTATGCATTTTGTAGTTTGCACACGTGGTAACATAGATGGTTTGTGTGATCTGTAAACATTACACATGGGCCACCAGTGTCCAGAGTTCCTGGAGATACTGCAGGAAGTCAATACTGACCAAGATGCCCAAATCATCCATTAGTTTCAGATGCTTCCATGGGGGAATACAACGCTTTGACAAACTTTGATGATTGTATGAGGAATTCACCAAGAATCCATATGATGAGGAGAAAAAACAGTATAACTACTGAATGTCCACTGAATGGCCAATGATGAGTTGCAAGGACAAGATCAGAACTTTTTGCTAATTGCAAAAATATACATGACAATCAGTGTGTAAATCCAAGCAAGCAGCAAGCAGCAGGAATCATCCAGAGAAGCTAAGAAAGAGTTTCACTATTTCCACCCTTGCCCTTCCAGAAACTGTGACTTGTAATGAGAAGGAAGCCCCCTCCACAGTGGGTATCCACATCAACAGCAGATCTGGTGTGGAATGGCACTTCTGTGGGAAGCCTGTCAAGAATGTGGCACATGGGTTTGGCACCCATGATCGGACTCTGACGACAACCCCTGTGAAATACCACACTACAGTACCAGTGCTTGCAGCCTGCTGCCAGAATCACTTCTCTTCCTCCTTGACATCACTCTAAGTGTAGAAGCATGGCCCAGAAGAGGTCCTTCCTCCACTTGCCCTGCACTCTCCTGTTGTGTCATTGGATGGAGCATGAAGGAGGGCAAAGATTAAGGGGCACTGGAGATGGCAGCAAGGAGCAGTTCGCCATTGGCTGGACTCATCCTAGTAGGATCCCCTTGAACCAAGTGGGATCCCCTTGACCCATGAGCCTGAAAATACCAGAAGTTTTCTCATCCCACAGCTGATAACATCAATGGGTCTAGATTTCCCTCCTGTTCATCTCAGAAAGATCGGCATCAAGAATTAAAACCTCAGGAATGATGTGGACAAGGTGCTTGGACGAGTACGTCCCACCACTTGCCTATTGGATCCTTGCCCGTCTTGGTTAATAAATAACTCCAAGCACGGGATTGGGACGTGGATCTTGGAAGTGGTTAACGCTTCTCTGAGGGAGGGTCGAGTGCCTGCCCCTTTAAAGGAGGCGGTAATACGACCGGTCCTGAAGAAAGCGTCACTGGATCCAGAGATGGCCACTAACTATAGACCTGTGGCCAACATCCCGTTTCTGGGCAAGGTGTTGGAGTGAGTGGTGGCGGGACAACTCCAAGCACTCTTGGACGAAACTGATTATCTGGATCCTTTTCAGTCTGGCTGCAGACCCGGGTACAGTACTGAATCTGCCTTGGTCACCCTGTACAATGACCTGTGCAGGGAGAAGGACAGGGGGAGTACATCCCTGTTGGTTTTCTGGACCTCTTGGCGGCTTTCGATACCATCGACCATGGTATCCTTCTGGATAGACTTGCGGGATTGGGGGTTGGAGGCACTGCTCTGCAGTGGTTCCGCTCCTATCTCAACGGTCGATTCCAGAAGGTAGTGCTGGGGGACCATGTCTCTACGTCAGGGCAGCTATGCCATGGAGTACCACAGGGCTCCATTCTATCCCCTCTGCTATTTAACATCTATATGAAACCGCTGGGAGAGGTCATCAGGAGGTGTGGGCTGCGGAATCATCAATACGCTGTTGATACCCAGCTTTACCTCTCGTTTTCCACTAATCCAGGTGAGGCAGTGGCTGTGCTGAACCGGTGCTTGGCCGAGGTAAGGGAATGGATGAGGGCAAATAAACTGAAACTCAACCCAGACAAGACGGAGGTCCTGTTGGTTGGCGGATCGGGTTTCGGAGAGGGTGGATTTGACCTGGTCCTGAATGGTGCAACACTCCCTCTTAGGGATAAGGTCCGCAGCTTAGGAGTACTCCTCGACCCGGAGCTTTCTTTGGAAGCTCAGGTGACAGCGGTGGTGAGGAATGCCTTCCTTCAGCTTTGGCTGATTAATCAGCTGCGCCCCTACCTGGAGTACGACTGCCTGGCGACGGTGACACACGCGCTGGTGACTTCCTGCCTAGACTTCTGTAACGCGCTTTACGTGGGGCTTCCCCTGAAGACAGTCCGAACACTTCAGTTGGTGCAAAATAGAGCTGCCAGGTTGCTGACAGGGACGGGGCATTATGCTCACATGACTCCAGTCCTCCGTCAGCTTCACTGGCTTCCCATTGAAGCCCGGGCCAAATTCAAGGTGTTGATTATGACCTATAAAGCCCTAAATGGCTTGGGTCCTGGCTACCTGAACTAGTGCTTACGTCTGTATATGCCCGACCGCCCTTTGAGATCTGCGGGAGAGTCCCTTCTCCGGGAACCCTCCATGAAAGAAATTAGGAGAGTAAGTACTCGGAGGAGGGCTTTCTCTGCGGTGGCACCCAACCTATGGAATTCACTCCCCAAAGAGGTCCGCCTGGCACCTTCGTTACTGGTTTTTCGGCGCCAGGTAAAGACCTTTTTATTTAAACATCATTTTAATTGTTAAAACATATGATCTGGCCAGGGCAACTTCTTCTTCCTTCTCTTTCTCCTCCTATATTTTTATTTACTTAATTTATACTGATAATTTTAATTTTGTATTTGTAAATCAATGTATTTTTTGTATTTTGTATTTAATGGTAATTTATTATGTGCTATTGTATTTCATTGTATTTTATTGTGTTGTAAGCCGCCCCGAGGTTTCGGCAAGGGGCGGCATAGAAATGTAATAATAATAATAATAATAATAATAATAATAATAATAATAATAATTCATTTGGACCATCACTTCCCTCTTTCTGGTTGTTCCTAGACCCCTCCTGAGGCCACATGTGTTAAGAGCTGCCACCCTGGTTACAGCAAGATTGTCTAGCAGGGTGAGCACGTGTGCTGCTACAACTGCGTTCGGTGCCCAGAAGGGAGAATTTCAAACCATAGTGGTGAGGACAAGAATATGGTTGCTTCTACATGGACCTTCCAATGTTTCCTGTTGCTTTTCTTCTGGCTTTGGCAAACTGTTGAGCTTGCAAACACCTTACATGGGTTTGTACTCATGAGTATCATGGGCCTATTTGGCTCACCATCCATCATCATTGGTTGCGCTGGCAGGAGGTAAGAGTTCTTGTGGTCCAACAACATCTTGGGTCTCAAGGTTGGACAGTTTGGTGTAAAGAATCTTCTAGGAAATGCTCAGGGTATTTTCTCTTCAGAGCAATCAAAAAGAATAAGTTACAACTGCAGTAACTCTAGCCTCACGTTTTACTTTTCTTGTAAAGCCACTAATTTTTAATTTAATGTTTATATTCTTGATTTATATTATAATTATTTTAACTTATTGTTGTAAGCCGCCCCGAGGCTTCGGCAAATGCGGCGGCATAAAAATGTTTTAATAAATAAATAAAAATGAAATAATTCTTTTGATTCTATCAGAATCCCAAAAAGATTACGTGAAGCTCTAGGGCTGTGAAACCCATTACCAGAATATACACAAACAATATCAATGCTTTCTGCTCCTGCCCATTATTACTAGGAAAAAATAATACTACAGTCTAGCTGTGATCAAAGGATAAATCCAAATGATAACAATTTTAGAAATCATCTTCCTAATGTGACTTTGCACATTACTGAAGCAAATATTATGAAGTGACTACTGAGTAAGTTTTCATTTTGCTTTGACACACAATTCTTCACAACTGGTTAGGATAGGAGAGCAAGTATGGCATGGTGCTTCGTGTGCTAGATTCGAGTTCCAGTACCCACAAAGGCATGAAACTTTCCGGGCAAAGTCAGGGCAGCCACAGCATGGATGCTGTGAAGACAAAATAAAGAGGTGGAAAAAACTTGATGACCACCCTGTAAGTGATGGATGAAATAGTGAAATCCTGGTTATGCATTTCAGATGCAAATCAGTGTGAGAAGTCCTCTGAAGACCACTATCCAAATAGGCAACACAATCAGTGCATCCCCAAATCAGTCATCTCCTTATCTTATGGAGACCACATGGGAGCAGTTTTGGTGTGCTATACTTTTTTCTGCAACCACAATAGCCATGTTGTGGATCTTCATTCACTACCAGCACACTCTCCTGGTCAAAGCCAACAACTGGAACATTATGTGTGTCCTCCTTTCCTCTCTTTTGCTAGGCTTTCTGTGCTCCCTCCGATTCATTGGCTGGCCTGGGAAAGTGTCCTGCCTCCTGTGGCAGACCATGTTTGGCATTATCTTCTCTGTGATCAGTTCTCAGTATTGAAGGGAATTTGATTATTTCAATAATGGACAAAAGCTATTGCTTCAGTAGTGCCAGTTTTTCTGTTAGTAGTGCAAGTAACAAAGCCCATTTTCTGGACAGAGAAGCTAGTGAGGAAGAAGTACATTAGGGTGAGCATCAAAATGGACCAATGGGATGATCAGCAGGTTGCCCAATATGGTGATCAGATACATGATGAAAGTGATGGCCAAGAAGGCCATCTGCACCCTTTAGTCACTGGTGATTCCCAGCAGGATGACCTCTGTGGTGCATGTCATGCTGAGAAGCTAGCTGATGTCTTTTTAACACTATAAATGCTCAGTAACTGCCAGAGAGAAACAAATGTGTCTAAATTAAATTGAAAACGAACTAATTTTGACTGTCTGGGTCAGGGGTCCTCAAACTTTTTCAGTAGGGGGCCAGTTGAAAGGCTGTGGCTACAAGCATGGGTTGGTGAGGAGGGGGGCCTGGGTACACGGGATGGTGAGACATCGTCAGGTACACATGAGTGGCATTAGGTGCACAAAGCAGCAACTCACTCACTTGCTCGGAGATCTCCCAGCGAGTCCAAAACCATCACCGAGTGAGCAAGCCACCACCTCCAGCCTGCTCTGCAAGGCAGTGGTGAGCACGCATGCACAGGGGAGGCAGGCAGCGGCAGCTTGCTCGCTCGCAGATGGTTTTGAACTTGCTGGGAGATCAACCAACAAGTCCAAAACCATCTCTGAGTGAGCAAGCCACCACCTCCTGCCAGTGCAGCAAGCACACGCATGGGCGGGGGGGGGGGGGCTAGATGAATGGGCATGGTGGGCCGGATCCATCTTGTGGGCCATAATTTGAGGACCCATGGTCCAGGTACTTGGTAGCAGCCTTAGACACTGTGTGTGTGTGTGTGTACACGTGCATGCATGTATGCAGTATAGAAAGTTAAAGACAGAAGATGAAAGGAAAGTCCAGATATGAGGTGGATTGAGTCCACAAAAGAAGCCACATCCTTGAACTTGGAAGAACTGAATGGGGTGACAAAGACAAGATATTTTGAAGGGCTTTCATTCATAGGGTTGCCATAAGTCAGAGACAACTTTCCAGCGCACAACACACACGTCTCATTTTTCACCTCAAAAGCCTTGAGAAGGCCCCAAATTACAAGGAGATCCCTTCCAACCACACAAATCATGCTGATGTTTGACCTCCCAGATTATGCTTTCTTCTAACCACCCGAAGAGGCTTGATTATTGGGTTGCTTAAAAAAATGAAACTAACAAACCCTGTGAAAGTGTAACAAGAACAGGTTTGAGAGACGCAAATAGGTCAAAGTTGTTCTACCACTCTTAAGCAAGAATGGAATAGGAAATCAGATTGTCCCCTTTTGCAACTTGACATCTATTTATGCTGCTTTTGTGGATCTTTGGCTGTGTGTGGTTCAGCAAAAATGGCTTTGTGCCTCTGGGCAACAGAACCTGAGGCAGGGCAGGGTCCAAACAGCATCCAAACTCCAATAAAAAAGTCCAAGTCATAGTCAGGTGAATGAAGGTCAGGCCAGTTCAAGGTGAGGAAATAGGAGCCATGGTGGATCAAGGCAGCAAGACAGATAAAGGCAAGGCAAGATACGCACAGTATAGTATGATACAACAAGGCTTGACAGGAATGAGTTCTAGAAAGGATGAGGTGAGATACAAGAGCTGGAACATGCTGTAGCTAACAGAAAAACATGCATTACTGAAGCAAAATGGCAAGGCAAGACTTGGCAAGGCAAGGATCAAATGCAGCAGGTTGCAGAAGCAACTATCCCCACTGGGACAGCTGTGCAGGCCATGTGACTCCTTACAACACCTTCACTACCTGGCCATCTGTTTCTGGCAATCATTCAACGTCCTCTTTTGCACCATGAGGCCTTCCTTACATGATCTGAGTCCAGAGTATCTGAAAGACTGTATTATTGTATTTGAGTGTGACTAGGTTTCAAAGAAGTGCCTCTCCAAAGATGATAACACTGGGCTTCTCACTTCTAACCACACCTTTTCCTGACCAGCTGATCTCTCCCGTTAAGCTCAGGTCTTAGCATGATAATGTAAAACTTAGGGAAGAAGATGCAACCCAGCAAGCCAGCACCAGAGGCCAGGATGGAGAAGACCTCTACGGCCACCATGTACTTCCCCTTGGTGCTCAGGAAGGTGGGCACAAAGGACACCCACACACTGCAGAAGACCAACATGCTGAAGGTGATCAGCTTGGCTTCGTTAAAGGTGCCAGGCAACTTCCTGGCAAGAAAGGCCACCGTGAAGCTGATGGTGGCCAGAACACCCATTTAGACTAGGACTATGGAGAACATGAGAGATGAGCCTTCGTTGCATTGAATTATGATTGCATCAGCCTGGGAGTGCAAATCAAATTCTGGGAAGGGAGAAGAAGTTGCCAGCCAAACCACACGGATGCCAGCCTGAGTGATTGAAGAAAGAACAATGACTGAGAACACCAGTCTCTTCCCCACCCACTTCCTCATCCTGTTTCCAGTCTTGGTGACCATGAAGGCCAAGACCACAGTGATGGTTTTTGCTAACACACAGGACACAGAGTTGGAGAAGACAAGGCCAAAAATGGTTTGCCTCAGAAGGCAGGTCACCTTGCCAGGCTTCCCAATGAAGAGGAAGGAGCACAGGAAGCAGAGCAGCAGGGAGGCAAGCAGGGCACATGTGATGTTCCAGTTGTTGGCCTTAACAATGGGGGTGTCCCAGTGCAGGCTGAAAGTCATGAGCAGGACCACTGTGAATACAGAAAGGGCAAGAGCTGAGGATGCCAGAGCTACTCCCAAGGGCTCCTTGTAGGACAGGTAGCTGATTTCCTTGGGAATACACTGGTCCAGCTTCTCATTTGGATATTGTTCTTCTGGGCAAATCTCGCATTGTTCTGCATCTGAAAGTGAGAAGCAAATCTCCACGTTACTAGAATACACAGAAAAGGTTCATTACTATCATATCATTCAAGAGACATCTCACAAGGAACATGTGCGATGGTTGCTTTCCATGGTGGAAAAAAATGTATGTCTGCTATACGAAACTGACAGAAATTACATTAGACCTGAATATCTACCTTTGAATCCCTAAGAACCTACCTATCCGGGTTGAAATCCTCCTTTGGGGGCATCCAATGCAATCATAACAGCACACTGGTTTCCCCTCCTGGACGGCCATGCTCTGCCCAGGTCAGCAGCTCTCCACACAGGTGGACCTGGGCAAAACCTGCGAATACACAAGGGAAAAGACAAGTGGACTGGAAATAGCTGCAGTGCGACTTCTCAGGTGGTCCCCAGCTGTTTCAGTCTTCCTTCCAAAAACTCTGTCTCACCTCACCAGTGTACTGTTGGCATAGCTTTTGATTCCACACAATGGCACTTCCATTGATGGAGAACCCACCCTCCACAGAGGTGTCGGAGTCCACTCTTCCAACTTGGATTCTCTGGAATGATCCATTGGGGAAGGTGACCAAGTTGAGGAGATCATATCCACCAGGCAGATTACCCTTCTCAGCAAAAAAAATCTCTTCTCCAGCATTGTTATTAAAGCGGATGCTTCTCAGAAAAGAATGAAGCTGAATTGAGAAAAGAACCATTGTTTACAATAGCTTTTGTCGATTACTGAAATAATCGAATTCCCTTCAATACTGAGAACTGATCACTCATAATGAAGAACTGCTAGCAGGTCTCAGAGGGCAGGTTCACATGTCCCACCATTCCATTGTACCAGCTCATTTGGCATCCATTAGTGCATGTCCCATGCAAAACACCTTGAGCAGCCCAGTCCAGAACACCAATGCCAAAGGATGCCTGCCGTTCAAAACCCAGATGTTGATATTCTGTTTTCCCAAAAGTGAGGATTGGGTGGGAGAAGACTCAGAGAAAGCCAGTTATGAGGAGGAGGCAGAGGTAGAGGCAGAAATTAAAGGAAGTGAGCAACTTGCCACCTGCTTTTCCTGAGCAGGCTTTGTGACTCTTTGTTTTCCATTGACATTTCATCTTTTGACAGCTGGGTCAAAACTGTCAAAGGGAAAACAAAGGAAGAAACATCTCTCTTTAATTCCTTTGGATCTATATTCATGGGGGGTTCCATTGCACTTTCAGAGCATAAACTTCTTAGCACAATGTCCAGGTGAGACTCCTGTTTTCAGACCCCTAATTTTTCTTCCTTGAAATTCAACAAGCTGTGAAATTTAGGATACTTCCAGAAGAGGTTCTTATCAGCCACAGAATTTCACAATCTATTTAGATGTCCTTCCGTTCCATTTGTTACCCTCGTCTATTTTCAACGCTTTATCTATCTGAAAACATCCCATAATTTGAGCTACCTAGTTTTAACATTTGCTCTGTGTGTGTGTGTGTGTGTGTGTGTGTGTGTGTTTATCTGCGTGTGTGTTTGTGTCTGCTCTTCTTTATAAAAGGAAAATGCCTGGTTTCGTCAGAATATCTTTTTAGGCTAACTTTGATATCCCATGCATCTATGCTGAGGAAAACACACAAAGCAAGGCTCAGTTCACATCACATTGGTCTCTTTCCAAAGTAAAGTATTAACCTAAAATGTGCAGCCATCACGGAAAAGCTGTGCCACCATTTTTTAATGCTACTAGTAATAAAAATAAAAACAGGACTTGGACAGTGCATTTATGCTGGTGAGTGAAGGGCATTTTTCATATAAATCATGATTTTTTTCATTCGTGATGTCCACTAACTTAGATGAATTTCAAAGTATGTGGGAGAGATAAAACTGTAGCTGAAATTCCCATTGCACCCACCCCTTCTGTCCATGTTTCAGAAGGAGAATTGATACATTCTCACTGTTTCATTTTAGTTTATGTTGTTATGTTCTGCAATTCCTCAAGAGCTGTGATTACCTGCCATGCAAGAATGTCAGAAAGGATCCCTCTTTGCCCATCTACTCTGGAGTTTTTCTTTCTTCTCAAAAGAAACATGGCCTGGAGAGCATGTGTGACTGCAATCCAAGTAGACCTCCTCATGACCACACTCAACATTAGGGGTGGAAGATATGGAAA
>NW_025335544.1:229780-253619 GCF_004798865.1 Varanus komodoensis
ACATTCAAGTTGTCTTCTACTGCTTGAGATCATTGATCCATCTGTCCTCATATTTTTATTCTGACCAGTAAGGAAGTACCAAGGTATGGTATGCGGGACCCTTTCCCACCTGAACATCTACATCTAATAGGGCAAGGATAGCTGGGTGAGACTGGGAAACTCCAAATTCCTCCTCGTAAAAGCATTAATCAGGGTGCCCCTAAGAAACCTAAAATGCACCCAGGCATGGAGGACAAAGTGGTAACCAGCTTGTGGTTTTCTGCATCCTTGTCCATGCTTGGCATCTGTGCTGGCTGCCAGGCCAGGCCCAGACCTTATTCAAAGTGCTGGTATTAATATTTGAAGCCCCAAATGGCTTGGGCCAGGTGATCTGAAGGACCGCCTTGCCCATATGGAGCTGCCTTGACCCTAAGCCCATGCTCAGCACTCCTTCTGAAGGGGGCCACGCCAAGTGACAGCAGGAGGGTGGTTGCCAGGAAAAGGGGCTTTTCTGCTGCGGCACCCTGATAGTGGCATGTACTTTCCAGAGAGCCTCATCTGGCACTGATATTATATTTTCCTGAGACAGGGTCCATTGTCGTGGCAATAACGCAGGCCCAGTTTGCATTACCAACCCAGTATGGGGGTCTGCATTTAAATACGGAGCAGAAGGAATGAGGAGATGCATGTGAGAAAGGGGACGCCCTGCAATTCACGCACGATCCTGATGAAGTCACATATGTGTGACTACCAACTCAGCCTTGGGAAAGAGGACATCCTGTTTTGCAGGGCATTCATGGTCACTCACAGCTGTGAAACCCTCTCTGAGATCCCTCTACCTTCTCCATCCTAGGTTTTAATCCAGCACAGCAGCAGGTCTCTGCTACTTCCTTCACTTGGCCAGTGTGGAACATCAATGCTGTAGATGCCTTGGAGGAACTGTGTGCATCTTTGTGCTGTTACCTGTTGTAATGAATGGACCCCCCCTTGCCTACCTTTCTTTCTACCCACAGACGCACCATGGAGTAAAAGAACCATGGATAAGACTTGCAAAGCAATAAAAAATGGGGGGGTGGGGGGAATCTGGTTGTATCTCTATTTCAGCATAATCGGAATAAGTATAAAATCCATGGTTTGCGTCATGGAGGGTTGCTGTTTCTCCTCCAGTCTTAAAGCCTGGTTTCTTAGCTGGGAGACTGGGACCATGGCATGAACACCACATTGGGAGAGTGGGCACACATTTGTAGTTGGGATGGCTCTGCATGATCCTGCCTGAATCAACATATGCCGTAATTCCATATGCCAGTTGCCCCCTTTGCAGCTGTAATCAACGCGGGGCCAGAATGCCAACAGGAAGCTCTCTCACGTGCCTATCCTGGCCATGAAGTCATTTTCAGGGAAACACCCCAAGGTGCCCCCACCAAAAAAATTTGTGGCACTTCACTTACAGGATGTAGTCCCACAACTGCACTTACTGTACATGGTTAGTTTTTCAGCATCAGGAGTTAATGGACATTTTAAAAACCTGGCTCAAGATTGCCGTTTTTACATTATCAAATCCTGTTCTGATTCTCTTTCTGTGTTGCCTTCTAAATCATTCCTTCCCTTATTTTTACATTATTTCTATCCCAGCCCTCTCAAAATCATCTTCCCTTTTAAGTGCCTATACTTTCCAGAGAAAATAGCTTGTTGGACACATTAAAATCATAATAAAAGAGTACATTCATCAGGAATTTTGAGGCAAGCTTTAATCCCAAAAACTTAATCAGGACAATTCTGAAAGATGGAGCACAGGACTTTCAACAGCTCCCCTACCTACACATCTGCTTCTGGCAACCATTCAAGGTCCTGTTTTGCACCAATCAGTCCCTACATGATTGCAGTCCAATACCCTGAAGAGGGTTCAATTGAGTGCCTGCCTAAGAAGGATAACACTTGGCTTCTCCATTCGAACCATACTTTTTCCTCACAAGCTGCTCTCGGCTGTTCAGCTCAGGCCTCAGAATAATGATGTACAACTTGGGCAGAAAAATACAGCCCAATAGGCCAGCACCAGAGGCCAGGATGGAAAAGACCTCCACAGCCACCATGTATTTGCCCTTGGTGTTCAGGTAGGTGGGCACAAAGGACACCCACACACTGCAGAAGACCAACATGCTGAAGGTGATCAGCTTGGCTTCATTGAAGGTGTCAGGCAACTTCCTGGCAAGGAAGGCCACCATAAAGCTGATGGTGGCAAGGAAGCCCATGTAGCCCAGGACAAGGCAGAACATGAGAGTTGAGCCTTCGTTGCATTGAACGATGATTGCTTCCACCTGGGAGTGCATGTCCAGCTCTGGGAAGGGAGGAGAAGTTGCCAGCCACACAACACAGATGGCAACTTGAATAAGAGACCACAGAACAATGACAGCTGCTGCCAGTCTCTTCCCCACCCACTTCCTCATCCTGTGTCCAGGCTTGGTGGCCATGAAAGCCAACACCACAATGATGGTTTTTGCTAACACACAGGACACAGCAATGGAGAAGACAAGGCCAAAGATGGTTTGCCTCAGAAGGCAGATCACCTTGCCAGGCTTCCCAATGAAGAGGAAAGAGCACAGGAAGCAGAGCAGCAGGGAGGCAAGCAGGGCACATGTGATGCTCCAGTTGTTGGCCTTAACAATGGGGGTGTCCCAGTGTAGGCGGAAGCTCACGAGCAGGACCACTGTGAATACAGAAAGGGCAAGCGCTGAGGATGCCAGAGCTACTCCCAAGGGCTCCTTGTAGGACAGGTAGCTGATTTCCTTGGGAATACACTGGTCCTGCTTCTCATTTGGATATTGTTCTTCTGGGCAAATCTCGCATTGTTCTGCATCTGAAAGTGAGAAGCAAATCTCCACATTACTAGAATACACAGAAAAGGTTCGTTAGTATCATATCATTCAAGAGACATCTCACAGAGGAACATGTGTGATGGTTGCTTTCCATGGTGGAAAAACGTATATCTGCTATACAAAACTTACAGGAACTACGTTAGACTTGAACATCAACCTTAGAATCTCTCAGAACTTACCTATATGAGTTGAAATCCTCCCTTGGGGGCATTCAATGCAATCATAGCAGCACACCGGCTTCCCCTCCTGGACGGCCATGCTCTGCCCAGGATGGCAGCTCTCCACACAGCTGGACCTGGGCAACACCTGAGAATAAACAAGGGGAAAGAAAGGTGGACTGGAAATAGCTGCACTGCTGCTTCTGAGGTGGTCCCCAGCTATTCGACCTTCCTTCCAGAAACTCTGGGACTCACCTCACCAGTGTACTGTTGGCATAGCTTTTGATTCCACACAATGGCACTTCCATTGATGGAGAACCCACCCTCCGCAGAGGTGTCGGGGTCCACCCTTCCAACTTGGATTCTCCGGAATGATCCATTGGGGAAGGTGACCAAGTTGAGGAGATCATATCCACCAGGCAGATTACCCTTCTCAGTAAAAAAAATCTCTTCTCCAGCATTGTTATTAAAGCGGATGCTTCTCAGAAAAGAATGAAGCTGAATTGAGAAAAGAACCATTGTTTACAGTAGCTTTTGTTGATTACTAAAATAATTGAATTCCCTTCAATACTGAGAACTGATCATTCATAATGAAGAACTGATAGGCCACCAATTTGCTAGCAGGTCTCAGAGGGCAGGTTCACATGTCCCACCAATCCATTGTACGAGCTCATTTGTCATCCATGTGTGCATGTCCCACTCAAAACACCTTGAGCTGCCCTGTCCAGAACACCAATGCCAGAGGATGCCTGCCTTTCAAAACCCAGCTGTCAATATTCTGTTTTCCCAAAAGTGAGGTGGCTCACATTTTTTGTACCTTCCAATATTTCTAGAATCTTGGGATTGGGTGGGTGAAGTCTCAGATCCAGCCAGTTATGATGAGAAGGCAGGGGAAGGGGCAGGAATTAAAGCAGGTGAGCAGCTTGCCACCTGCTTTTCCTGAGCAAAGATTATGTGTGATTTTTTTTTCCATTGACGTCTCATCTTTTGACAGCTGTCAGGGGAAAACAAAGGGCGAATCATGCCTCTTTGAACCCCGTTCGATCTATATTCAATGGGGGGTTCCATTGCATTTTTAGAGCATAAACTTCCCAGCACATTGCCCAGGTTAGACTCCCCATTTCAGACCCCTAATTTTACTTTCCTGGGGTCTGGCAAGCTGCAACATTTATGATACTTCTGGAAGAGGTTCTTATCAGCCACAGAATTTTACAAGCAATCTAGATGTTCTTCCCTTCCATTTCTTACCCTCCTCTATTTCGCTGCTTTATCTTTCTTAAAACACCCCTTAATTTCAGGTTCCTAGTTTTAGAAAAATGCCTAGCTCCATCAAAATATCATGTCAGGCTGACTTTGCCATCTCATGCATCTATGCTCAGGAAAACAAACAAAGTGAGGTACAATTCCCATTATATGGGTCTCATTTCAAAGTGAATGTATTAACCTAATATGTGCAGTCGTCATGGTAAAGCTGTCTTACCATTTCTTAATGTTACTAGTAAAAAATACAAAAAAAACCACAGCTTGGACAGTGCACTTATGCTCGTGACTAAAGGGCATTTTTCATATATGTCATAATATCATTCAATCGTGATGTCCACTAACTTAGATAAACTTCAAAGTATGGGGGAGAGATAAGAATGTAGCTGAAATTCCCATTACACCCACTCCTTCTGTCCATGTCCCTGAAAGAGGATGATACCATTGTTCTAACTGTTTTGTTTTTGGTTATTATTCATGTTATTATGTTCTGCAGTTTCTCAGGAGCTGTGACTACCTGCCATGCCAGAACATCAGGAAAGATCTCTCTTTGCCCATCTCCTCTGGAATTTTGCTTTCTTCTCAAAAGAAACATGCCCTGGAGAGCATGTGCAACTGCATAGACAGCATTGTAGATGTTGTAGCTTTGGCCAGAAATGTCCAGTTCAAACACAGTTCCGGGGAGGCTCCCCAGCTTCTCCTCCCCTGTGCAGATTTCCAGGTATGGGAAGAGAGAGCTATATTCCGGGAATGAGCATTCGAATGCCGTGAACCAGAAATGCTTTATGAAATACGTATTTGACTGGTATGGATTTATTCTCTCCAGAAAGCTCTGAAATCCTGGCACAGCGGCAGAATGCAGACTGAATGACAAGGCTCCATTGAGGGATTCTGGGGTGAATTTGTCAAAATGCATTACAGCTGTGATGTCCCATTCCACTGTGGTGATCCACACCCTTGCTAATGGCTGCAGGAGCATGGCCTCATTCCTGTGCAAAATTAGTCTTAAACCCTCCAGAGACCGATTGTCACCATAGACAAGAAACACATTGATCTCACTCAGGAGGAGAGCTGAGTCAATTGGTCCCAGTTTTTTGTAAAGTACTTTATTCTCTTCAAATAATGACACTGATGGGATCACGTGCGTCCAAGCAAGGCAAATCTCATTCTGCAAAAGCCTTGGGTTCAGGGCTCGAAGGAAGGTTTCTCCACTGTCATCATCTGATACAATAAGGCCAATCCAGTTCCACCCAAAATGCTTGAGGAGCTGGATGATCCCAACATACTGAGGATCTTCATGAGGGACCATGTGGTAGAAAGAAGGGAACTGAGCTTTGTCTCTCAGAATCGGATCCAAGGCGCCATAGCTGAGCTAAAGGAAATAGAATAATTTGTAATGGTGAAACGGTTCTTCTCCAAAGTATGCTGACTTATAAAGATGCATTTTAAAATTCAAATTGTGATCTCATTCAACTGAAGGGTCAATTTTAAGAACTTCATACATATGCTGTGCTTTCTTACATTCAAACCTTACAGTATACTTACTACTTACATGCTTACTTATTTCTATGCCTGCCTTAGGCATTGCTCTTTGAGCAGTGTACATACATTTCTATGTAATTTACCTAGTACTTTCAAGATTTCAATCATACAATGATACTAAGGATGAAGAACAAGAAACTGTGTTTTTCATCTTCCTGCCACCACTCACAGCTTCAGTGACTGCCCTACAATAAAATGCATGAGAACAGTTGACAACCAACTCAGATAAGTTGTGTTCTGAGCACTGATATACAGAAGAGTACACTAAGAGTTGTGAAGTGCTGATTCCAGAATTCCCCAGAGATGCCACCAATGATGAGGGAAGAGGGCCAAGCAGAGGCTCTTGCTCTTCATGCAGATGCAAGTCCTCCCAGGTTGGTTGGCTCTACCTGCATCCTCATACAAAGCCCAGGAATCAAGTAGAGCTTAAAGAGATTGGCCATATAAGGAGAGCATGGGAATGGCTGAATGTATCTTTCCTAGTGCAGTTGTGATTGTTTGAATCCCCCGTCCGTGTTTCAGTTGGTATTCCATCAGTCAAACCTCAGAACAGTGCTGATGGGATGTAAGTCTAAGCACGTACCTGTGGGATCTTGTAACTGTTAAAAACATGAGCCATTTGGATGGAGTTTTGGGAGGTGAGACCACCAACCACAGCCATTAACCTCTTTTCCCTCCCACACTTGTAATTGGGAGGATCCCATTCTCCAGTTAACAAAAGTCTCAACGAATTCCAACTGGCTTTCCTTGGATCAAAGGCATTCTTATAAATCTCGTGTCCCAGTGTGGTGTTGGGTAGCAATTCCTCATCCATGTTTATCTCATCAATGGCAAACGTGAAGACAAGGATGTGCTGGGTGTTTTTCGGAAATAAGCTGCAAGGAAATTGTGACACTGTCTTACATCTTGACATCTGAGATCCAACAGCTTTACAGCTTTCGTTCTGGCTTAGCCATCTATATAAATTGCCCCATTCCACACAAAATGGAGATGAACATTTTGACACTGCAGCTTTAAACTTTGTAATTTGCTGCCTTGGAAGAAGGGACGGCCACCAATTTGGTAGGCTTGAAAAGGGGGTTGAACAGATCCAAGGAGCAGGAGCCTACCAGTGACTACTAGCCCTGCTGTTTCCAGGCCACATCTTTTTCCAGGGATGGCATGACTGCACACACCAGTTGCTGAGAGTCTCAAGCAGCCACAGGTCTTGCACCCATACTGCTTGCACAAACTTGTGCACGACTGGTTGGACTAGATGCAGCTTTGCTGTGATCCAGCCTGGCTGTTCTTATGCTCATATTGTCTTCCTGAGAAATGAATCTTAGGAGTGGCTGTTCAGTCTCTGGACAGGGATACAAAGAATCGGCCTTTGCATCAGATCGGCATGAATTTGGGCACTGTGCCTGAAGTTCTCAGGCCATCTCTGTTTCTCAAACCAAACCATTCAGTGTTAGCAAAGGACCTTGCTCTAAAATTCCCACACTGCACTTCTGGTTGCGTGACAAAGCAGTCCTGTTGTTCTTCAAACAGGAATGAGTGTCCTGGCCTGGCCTCCAAGCCTCACTCTAAAGTCAAAATGAGCCCAAACATGCCAGGACTTTATACCACTTGTGGCCCTTTTTCTGATACCTCTAGTGTCATTTTTGTAATCCTTCCTTTATGGATAATTAAAGGAGCAAAACATACATTGAACCATACACTGAACATTACCTATCATCCTTTCCCCTCCCACCCCTACATCACTTATATAAACTCTTACATCCTGCAGGTTGCATATTGGTTATGGACAAAATGTTGAGTTCAGGGAAAATCTTAGTTTAGAAAGCAAGCAAGCAAGAAAAATGAGGTTAATCAAAGTGAAGTGAAGTAAACCAAAGTAAAGTGAAGCGAACAAATGAACAAAAAAGCTTACAAGTGAGGTACTGCCCGAGGAATTGGGTGTTTCACAAAGCCTAGTTCAGTCAGCTTTTCAATTGTAGTAGAAACAAATTCACTAATGAGAATCTCTTCAGAGGAATGAGAGGAATAATCTTGTGATTTTTTCCACCCAATGCACATGGAAGAAGTTGAACACTTCCTGGAATAATTATGCAGCAAAAATAGCAAAAGGATTGTCTGGAGTGAGGACAGATCTGGGGTCAAGCCCAATCTGGAACTCTTCATGGCCTCCACTGGCCGCTGTGAACCATTTTAGTCCTGGCAGAAGATACTGAGAAGCTCAGACACAGCACTCTGCCTGCTTCAGAATGGGCTGAATCACCTCCCAGGCTGGGCTGGATCAAATCTTTGCTCATGAGTCCTTCCAGAATTCAGGATCAAATTCAAACGTGATGTAATTTGCTCAGGGCTCCTTGAGCCCCCACAGGGCTTCAGTACAGAGCTCTGGTGATTACAGTAATTTTCATAATTCCCTCTCAGGTTGTCTGCTTGGCTAAAGCCCCCAAGTCTCAGAACAGAGACTTATATTTTGCTTCACCGTCTTGCATGTGAGAAAAATGTGTTCGTCCAGGGAAATATGTTTGGGTGAAACTGTCTCTTGAAGTGCTGGCCTAACTTTCTGAAAGGATCAACTTTTATTTGGGTTTGGGTTTGGGTTTGTTCTAGACTATAGTGTGACTCCTCCTCCCACGTGATTCCTTCCAAGTTTATTGAAGAGGTTATATCCACCTCTTTTTGAACTCTAACTGTGAGAATCATCAAACCATTTTTCAGTAAATCCCAAGAGTTCCTAGTTGTCTTGTACTGGAAGTTTAAGTTCATATCATTTATCCTTCATGGTCTAGGCGTTGGAATAGAAATATTGCAGTTCACAAGCGTAATTATCTGGTTATGTTTCTGGGTTACCTGGTTTCTCTGGTCTCTTGTAATCAGTTCTTATTAGAGGCATTTCCTCAGCTGTGGGATAGTTCATTTCCTGCGATCACAGTGTCCTCTCTCTCTAAATCTCTCTCTCTTTCCACCTCCCTGCCCATCTCTCCCTCGCCTTCCCCACCATGTACTGTTCCTACTTCTTTTCTGGAGAGACTAGCAAGCTCCTGCAGCCACTTCTAGCACTGCACAGGACCAGGGGAAGAACACAACACTTTGCCTTCAAGATCATACTGTTATTCATCAAGCATTAGAAAATGCATATCAAGCTTTCTGGAGAGCAAAATTATTGCACCAAAATGAGAAAGCCACCAGTTGTTTCAGAGTCAGTAAAGGGAGTAAGGCTAGTGGGAGGGAGTTCAGCAACAGGGGATACCTAGGTGCAAGTCTGGGAACCCAAAAGGTCCATCTTGGAACTCTGCACTGCATCAAAATCTAGAGAACAACTGCAAACACTGGAAATCCTACAAAGTCGAGGGAAAGAGCAGAGCAGAGCAAAGCAAATTCCTGCTCTGGCCTCCAAGCCAAATACAAAAGGACCCCAACCATACCAAGAATATGTACCACTTGTGACCCTTTTTCTAATACCTGAAGTGTCATTTTTGTAATCCTTCCTTTAAGGAAAAATAAAGGAGCAAAACATACATTGAACCATACACTTGATGAGCAGTGATTTTTATGATATTTCTGGAAGAGGTTTTCATTAGCAATAGAAATTTATAATCAGTCCAGATGTTCTTTCCTTCCATTTGTTATCCTCTTCTATTTTCACTGCTTTACCCACCTTAAATGGGAGTGGTGGTGCAGTGGCTTAATGATGCTGGAACTGTCGGCAAGATATAGTGAGCTTCCATCATTCTCCCCTAGCTCCTCGCCAACCTAGCCATTTGAAAACATGTAATGTGAGTAGATAAATAGGTACCACCTTGGTGGGAAGTTAACAGCACTTCCTGATGTCATAATGGCTATATGACCACAGAATCATCTTTGGACAGTGTGAATCTTTGCCACAGAAACAAAGATGAGCACTACCCACTAATAGCCATTGGCTAAGTCACGTAAAACCCGTTGGGACGCATTTTCTTTATGTAGCCATCTTAAAATTTCCCCAAATTTCAGCTTTCTACTTTTAACATTTCCTCTCTGTGTTTCAGTCTCTGAGTGTATTTGTGTCTATTCTTTATGAAAGAAAAATGCTTGACTCCATCAGAATATCTTTTCAGGTTAACTTTGCCATCCCATGCATCTGTGCTAAGAAAACACACAAAAACGAGGTCCCATTCAGCTCATATTGGTCTCATTTAAAAGTGAATGTATTATCCTAAAATAAGCAGACATCATGAGAAAGTTGTATCACCATTTTTTTTTTAAATTCAGTAGGCCAAAGCCATTGTTATGCAAAGTCAATGGGACTGTGCCTGCTTTTTTTAAAAACCACAATTAAGGTGGTGTGAAACACAAGTTTTTCAAACAAATTGAAAGGAAATGCAATTTCCATCAGCCTATCTGAGCTTTTCTGCAATTCCAAAGGACAGCCAAGAGCTTATCTAGTGGAAAAACAGGAAAGATAACCTATGTGTGTTCTGCTTGGCTCTCACTTTCATGATGAAACTGGAAGTGGAAAGACAGGATTACAAGTCTGAATTTGTGACTTCAACCCCAGGTGTTTTGGCCATGGAAGGAATTGACTGGTATATTGTTGCCAAAATGCCATGTGCATCTATCATCCCATATTTCCATTAATTCAAAGCAGAAGTGTCTGCTTTCTATAGCTCTATTTAGAAAGGGCAACAAAATCAATGAAAACCTGGCAACTTCTCATGTATTTAGGAAAACAGTGCTGTCTAGTTATTTTAGTGTGTGCAAAGTGTGCCACAAGCTTTTTTGTGTGTGTGAGTGACAAAGACTCACATGGTTACCCAAACCAGTATATGGGCCATGTTTATATGATCATTAATGAAAGACATTTTTCATATAAGGTTTTCCAGTCATGATATTCACTAAGATGGGTTTAAAAGTATGCAGGAGAGAATGTGTAGATGAAATTCCCATTACACTCTCCCTTTCTGTCCATCTTCTGGGAAGAGGAGAAAACAATTGCACTCCTAATGGTTCCAGTTTATGTTAGGTTATTATATTCCGCAAATTCCCAACAGCTGCGATTACCTGCCATGCCAGAACATCAGGAAAGATCTCTCTTTGCCCATCTCCTCTGGAATTTTGCTTTCTTCTCAAAAGAAACATGCCCTGGAGAGCATGTGCAACTGCATAGACAGCATTGTAGATATTGTAGCTTTGGCCAGACATGCCCAGTTCAAACATAGTTCCGGAGAGGCTCTCCAGCTTCCCCTGCCCAATGCAGATTTCCAGGTATGGGAAGAGAGAGCTCTATTCAGGAAATTAAAATTGGAATGTCGTGAACCAAAAATGCTTTATGAAATATGCATTAACTGGTATGGATGTATACTCCCCAGGAAGCTCTGAAATCATGGCACTGCAGCGGAATGAGGACTGAATGACAAGGTCCCAATGAGGTTCTGGGGTGAATTTATCAAAATGCATTACAACCATGATGTCCCATTGCACTGTGGTGATCTGCACCCTCACTAAGGCTGCAGGAGCATGGCCTCATTCCTGTGCAAAATTAGACTTAAACCCTCCAGAGACCTATTGTCACCATAGACGAGAATCACATTGCTCTCACTCAGGAGGAGAGCTGAGTCAATTGGTCCCAGTTTTTTGTTAAGTATTTCACTGACTGCATATCTTGACACAGATGGGATCACGTGAGTCCAAGCAAGACAAATCTCATTCTGCAAAAGCCTAGGGTTCAGGGCTTGAAGGAAGGTTTCTCCACTGTAATAATCTGATGCAATAAGGCCAATCCAGTTCCACCCAAAATGCTTGAGGAGCTGGATGATTCCAACATACTGAGGTTCTTCACTGGGGATCAACGGTAGAAAGAAGGGAACTGGGCTTTGTTTCTCAGCACCAGATCAAAGGAGCCATAGCTGAGCTGAAGGGAAAGGAATAATTTGTAATGGCAAAAAGGTTCCTTTCCTCTCAAATTTATGCTGACTTCAGAAAGATGAATGCAGAGTTGAAATCTTGATTGCATTCTATCAGTCTTTTTGCAAATGGTGCATTTTCTTATATTCATATCTCATTCTATTCCATCCATTCCATTCTTGAGGTTGCAATTGTGATTGCAATTGATTGTGATTGCTTTCATTTCTATACTTCCATAGCCGTAGCTCTCTGGGCAGTGTACGTACACTCTTGACCAATCCTACCTGGTACTGTCAGGATTCCTGGCCTATTATGATAGCAAGGCTGAAGAGGAAAAAACTATGTTTCTCACTCTCTTGCTATCTACCAGGCACCACTTGCAGTTTCAGCAAGTGTCCTACACGAAATTGTTGTTGCTGTTAGTTGTGAAGTCATGTCCAACCCATTGCAACCCCATGGACAACATTCTTCCAGGCCTTCCTGTCCTCCACCATCACCCGGAGTCCACTTAGGCTCACACCAACTGCTTCAGTGACTCCCTCTAGCCCCCTTATTCTCTGCTATCCCCTTCTTCTTTTGCCATCTATTATTCCCAGCAGTAGGCTCTTCTCCAGGGAGTCCTTCCTTCTCATTAGGTGGCCAAAGTATTTGAGTTTCATCTTCAGCACCTGGCCTTCTAAAGAGCAGTCAGGGTTGATCTCCTCTAGAACTGTCTGATTTGATCGCCTTGCAATCCAAGGGACTCGCAGGAGTCTCCTCAAGCACCGCAAACCAAAGATCTCAATTCTTCGGTGCTCAGCCTTCCTCATGGTCCAGCTTTCACAGCCATACATTGCAACTGGGAAAACCATAGCCTTGACTATAAGCACTTTTGTTGGCAGAGTGATGTCTCTGCTTTTTAGTATGCTGTCTAGATTTGCCATAGCTTCCCTCCCAAGGAGCAAGTACCTTTTAATTTCTTGGTTGCAGTCACCGTCTGCAGTGATCTTGGAGCCCAGGAAAATAAAATCTGTCACTACCTCCATTTCTTCCCCATCTATTTGCCAGGAAGTGAGAGGACCAGATGCCATGATCTTAGTTTTCTTAATGTTGAGTTTCAAGTCAACTTTTGTGCTCTCCTCTTTCACCCGCATCGAGAGGCTCTTTAGTTCCTCTTCACTTTCTGCCATTGGAGTGGTATCATCTGCATATCTGAGCTTGTTGATATTTCTCCCAGCAATCTTAATTCCAACTTGTGGTTCATCTAGCCCTGCCTTTCTCATGATGTGCTCTGCATATAAGTTGAATAGGCAAGGCGACAGTATACAGCCTTGCTGAACTCCTCTCTCAGTTTTGAACCTATCAGTGATTCCATGTCTAGTTCTCACTGTTGATTCTTGACCCACATAGAGGTTTCTCAAGAGTCAAATAAGATCATCCAGCACTCCCATCTCTTGAAGAACTTGCCACAATTTGTTGTGATCCACACAATCAAAGGCTTGTGATAGATAGTCAATGAAGCAGAAATAGATGTTTTTCTGGAACTCCCTAGCTTTCTCCATGATCCAGCGTATGTTGGCAATTTGATCTCTAGTTCCTCTCCCTCTTCGAAATCCTGCCTGTACTTCTGGTAGTTCTCAGTCCACATACTGCTGGAGCCTAGCTTGTAGGATTTTGAGCATAAATTTGCTAGCATGTGAAATGAGTGCAATATTGTGGTAGTGTGAACATTCTTTGGCATTGCCCTTCTTCGAAAAGACTGACCTTTTCCAATCCTGTGGCCACTGTTGAGTTTTCCAAATTTGCTGGCACATAGAGTGTAGCACTTTTACTGCATTGTCTTTTAGGATTTTGAATAGCTCAGCTGGAATACTGTCACCTACACTAGCTTTGTTGTTGGTCAGACTTTCTAAGGCATGAGAGCAATCAACAACCAACTCAGATAAGTAGCCTTCTGAGCACTGGATTCTCATATAATGCCCTGGGATATTGTAGAGTTTAAAGAGTGCGGCCATTTGGGGTGAGTTTGGGGAGGGAATAAGGCTCTGATTTACAGGATCCAATAGAGAGAAGTTCCTCCATGTTCCAACCAGTATTCCATCAATCAAATCTCAGCCCAGAGCTGGTGGGATGTATTTCTAAGCACATCCCTGGGGGAATCTTGTAACTGTTAAAAACATGAGCCATTTGGATGGAGTTTTGGGAGGTGAGACCATCAACCACAGCCATTAACCTCTTTTCTCTCCCACAGTTGTAATTGGGAAGATCGCCTTCTCTGGTAAAGAAAAGACTCAACAAATTCCAACAGGTTTCGCTTGGATCAAAAGCATTCTCATAAATCTTAGACCCTCGTGTGGTGTTGGGTAGCAGTTCTGGATCCTTGTTGATCTGTTTGATGGCAAATATGAAGGCATGGATGTGCTAGATGTTTTTTGGAAATAAGCTGCAAGGAGAATGTAACACTGCCTTATATCTTGACAGGAGAGAACCAGCTGCAGTAGGCTGGCTTGGCAATTTGCCTCTCAGTGCAAGTTCAATATTTCCACAAGAGCATGGCTGATCAGGGACTAGAGCCCAGCTTGCCCTAGTCCCAGACCTGCACTCTTTGCCACAACAGCACACAGAAAGATACACTTAAATCATTTTGAATAAGGAAGGTATTAGAACAGAGGCTGGAAACTCCAAAATGTTTGAAAGGCGGTCAGTGCAGGGGAGATGATCGGTTCTCAGGAAAACCCTGCGGGATGATTTGGCCCCATTGTAGATTTTAGTCTAAAGAATCAGAAGATGGCATTTGCAGTTCAATTTTCAAAAAGCTCCACAATGCACATGACGTTCAATGATAGGACACTTACAGATCCTGCCAACAGAATGAATGTCATGCCCCATTTATTCCCTTTAGTCCTTCAGCTCTTACTGACATTAGAATCACATCTCATCTTGAAGTGCTGGTAGCTCTTATTTCTACCAAGCGGAATGAGGAGGGGAAAGATACTGAATATCTTACCTGAGGTTAAGAAAAAAGATCCTTCTACTGAAAAGTAGCAATTTTTTTACTTATGCTAGGATACCACTTTAACAAAGAAAAAGCAAATCACAGCACAGCAAGACTTACACACTATGGATTGCAAAGGATTCCGGGTAGTTCCTAAAGTCCAGGTCAGTCATGTTTTCAATTGCAAGAGATACAAATTCACTGATGATTATCTCATTTGAAGGGCTATATAAATCAGATTGCAATTTGGCGGCTGAACTACAAATGGAGGTACTCAAACTCTTGGTGGCAGAAGAACTCAACAATTGCATGAACAAGATCAACCGGAATGTTGAAAGATCTGGGGTCAAGCCCCACCTGGACCACTCCATGGCTTCCAATGGCCACCAGTCTCAGTCCTGGCAGAAAAGAAAGAAACGCTCAGACTGACAGAGCTTGGTCTGCCTCACAAGTACACCCCAGACCAGGCTGGAGCAAACTGCCCTGACAGGAGCCTATGCAGACATCACAGGGAATATCATGCTTTCAGTATATTGTTCTTGCTACACAATTTGCTCTGGGCCTGTGATCCCCCATGAGGCTATTAGAAATAGTACTACTGATGACATTAATTTTAATAATTTCATAACATGTCATCAGTTCCCCAAAAGTTCTCAAGTCTCAGGGACAGAAAATAAGTTTTGTCTCACCAGGCATACCTCTCCCAGTTATGCTGGAAATGGTAGACTTGAGGGCAGAAGGCCAAACATGTCCAGGGTGCTGCCCTCAGGCACCACTTCTTGAATTCACTGCTTTCTTGTGATGAGCAGGAGAGGCAGATATAATTCAGGAACAAACAAAACTGAAAGGGCTGGTCTAGCAGCAGAGTTGATGCAACAGACCCTGCTCTCCTCCCCTCTCCTCTGCTGCATCCTGGTGCAACTCCTGCTGCTGGCTCACTGCTGGGGAAGATCCAGAGTAGGCAAACTTCAAGTTGAGCCTTTAACATCATGGAGCTCCAGTCTTGTTACTTCCAAGGGGCCCAGCCTATGTATAACTATGTCTGACTCCACTGCAAAAGCAACTGACCTCCAAGCAGAGGCATGGATGTGTCCCTGCATCAAACTTACCCCTCACTACAGCCTGATGGAAGAGAGCACAGGTGATTTGCACCTCGTGTTAAGTCACCATTCAAATGAGCCATTTTGACTTGTCAATTTCCTTGTATGTTGCTTAATTGTCAACCCCATTGATAGCTGAAAAATACAAAGGAATTGACAGCGCCAGGCTATGCATATCAGAAAGCCAAATTTCTCACACACCTGAAAAAGATCAGGAAGAGGAAGAGGAAAAAGATTTTTTTAAAAAATATAACCCTATGTGCATACTCCTGAAATGCCAGCAAAATTAGAAGTGATTGACAATGCGTCAAACTTCACTCTGGCATTGAATAAGGAGCAGTGACTACCCACACAGGATGGGGCATAAGTTGGGGGAACACCTCCCACACACACAAACTGCAGCATGGGTTTTGTCATTCACAGCAAGCCACTGTATAGCCATTCACAACGATTCATGAAAAACAGCTCTGTTGGTCAGCTTCCACAAGAGGTATCCATGGTTATCAACAATCTTTAAAAAAAATAGCCATGTGCACTTGTGGGTGGTCTGTTCATGGCTAATAAGGCAAATTGTAGAAACTGAGCCAGATCCCAGCACACGACAATCCTCTGCAGTTGAACTCCAGGTATGAGTTCTTGTGTCATGAGAACCAGGCCGTCTGCATGGAGGAGGGGTCCTCCATCTGTTGAGACTCAGTCCAGCCAAAGAACCTCACTTCACATGCACGGCTACCTAGGAGGGAAGAAAGGAAACCACTTTTCTCAAAGGTGAGATATGCTTTATTGAATCCAAAGTGCGAGCAGAATATCAGCAAACAAGCACAAGAAAACTCACACTGCCCATACCTGCAGTTGCACTGCTTTTCCAAACATGACAGCAATCTTCTGCAGGCCTCCAAACTCTCCTGGATGATTAGGAAGTTGAGTCTTCATCCTCAGCTGAGAAACACACCTCTTGTCACAAATCTTAAAAAGTTCTCCTCATACTCTGTCAGATGGATGAAGTACATTTTTTGGTGATCCAATGCTGCTGCTGGTTCCCCCTAGGAAACTACCAGGGATGGGCGTCTGGCAAGGTATGCTAATACTGATAACTTCTACTCTTCAAGTATGTCCACCAGCCTTCCTTGGTCTGGATGGCAGCCACAAGATAGCCATACATACATGCAGAGAGCACTTGACTCTGGTTAAAACAGTTTCATTGGCTACCTGTTTGGAGCAGATATTCAAAATTTTGCTTGTGATTCACAAACAATTGGGCACCACACTATTAAAAAGAGAGCATTTTGCCACATGAGCCTTCCTACATTTCAATGGAATGCCCTTCCTAGGAAACCCCAAAGTTCAACCTCCCCACTCTATTCTAGCCATGCTTCTTCCTGACTAACTGCTCTCTCGTATTCAGTTCTGGCCTAAATATTACAATGAAAAACTTGGGCAGGAAGATAAAACCCAATATGCCGGCCCCAGAAGCCAAGATGGAGAAGATCTCCACAGCCACCATGTACTTCCCCTTGGTGCTCAGGTAGGTGGGCACAAAGGACACCCACACACTGCAGAAGACCAGCATGCTGAAGGTGATCATCTTGGCTTCATTGAAGGTATCAGGCAACTTCCTGGCAAGGAACGCCACAGTGAAACTGAGGCTGGCCAAAACCCCCATGTAGCCCAGGACAATGTAGAACATGAGGAGGGAGCCTTCATTGCATTGAACTATGATCAGGTCATCTTGAGAGTGCACATCAAACTCTGGGAAGGGGGGAGAAGTTGCCAGCCATACAGCACACATGCCCACTTGAAACAGAGAACACAGAACGATGACCAAGAGAGCGAATTTCTTCCCAAAAACCCATTTCCTCAGCTTGTTTCCGGGTTTTGTCGCCATGAAGGCCAGCACCACCGTGATGGTCTTTGCTAACACACAGGACACAGCGATGGAGAAGACAGTGCCAAACATGGTTTGCCGCAGGAGGCAGGTTATCTTCCTGGGCCTCCCTATGAACAAGAAGGAGCAGAGGAAGCAGAGCAGCAGGGAGGCGAGCAGGGCACACGTGATGGTCCAGTTGTTGGCCTTGACAACAGGTGTGTTCCAGCGCACGCTGAAGCCCCCAGTCATCATCACTGTGAGCACACAGAGCACAAGGGCTAAGGATGCCAGAACGACCCCCAGGGGCTCCTGGTAAGAGAGGTAGCTGATCTCTTTGGGAACACAGTGGTTCCGCTTCTTGTTTGGACGCTGATCTTCTGAGCACTTCTCACAATGGACTGAATCTGACAGTACAAAGCAAATTCTCAGCATGGCCAGAAGGCACCAGAATGTCACTTCCCTGTCATGTGGCAGCAAACAAGCCACATTAACCCACTTTCTCTGTTTACAATCTACAAGATGGTGCCTCTCCGGCTTGCATTAGAAATGCAGTCCTAGGCAAAGAAGACGACCTTTTTATAGGATCTGACTTTAACTTCTCTTCCTTTTCCAAGTAGCTGTAGATCCTGTCACTTACCCAACAGGAAGGAAATCTCCCCATGGGGGCACTCGAGGCAGCCATAGCAGCAGATTTGCTTCTCCTCATGGACAAGCATGCTCTGTCCAGGGCGACAGCTCTCCACACAGGTGGACCTGGGCATCATCTAAGGCCAACCAAAAGGATTAAACTGGCTAATTGGAAGAGGCCTTTGGAAGTGTGCTCTGGCTTCCACCTAAGGATAGATACTCTTTCCTTGGAAGGAACCAGGCCATCTTCTGAATACCATCTTTCTTTTTTGCATGCTTATTGTGCTTGTCAGAACTTCTGGCGAAATGTATTTATGGAACCTTTATGGAAGCATATATTATACAATAGTGGGCATGTCCAGTATATTCTGGTAATGCCTCAGACATCCTGGAGCCCAATGTCTGTCATCTGCTTTAAAAACAACACTAATGATACAGAGGAACATGAAAAGGAAAACTAACAAGCCCACCTGAGGAAACCTGTGATTCCACACAATGGCACTTTCATTAACAGTGAAACCATCCTCTGCAGGATCCATGGGGTCTACCCTCCCAACTTGGACTCTCTGGAATGAGCCATTGGGGAAGGTCACCAAGTTGATGAGATCGTATCCTCCTGCCAGCTCCCCTTTGCCATCAAAGACAATTTCTTCCCCTGCACTGTTATTGAAGTGGATATTTCTCAGAAAAGAGTGAAGCTGGATTGGAGGAAGAGAAAACTTTAGCTGTGCTCTTTTGTTCAGTCAAGTGATTGATCCTCCTGATTCAGGGGGTGGAATGACACATCCCACTAATCCACTGGGGATTATGCTTCAGCTATTGCATAGTACAGAAACAGGAAAGATGACTGAATAAATGAAGGTCTGCTATGGCTTTTTATTCCCCCCAGAAGGGCAACTGCCTCACCTCCTCCTGGAACTTGCAATGGGGTGGCTCATCCAGTGTCAGATAACATGGCAACCACCCCAAATGCAATAAGCCCTGCTCCCCAGGAGCCATGGGTTCTTTTCCAGCTGGCCTACAACCCTCAAAATGAAACTACCCAGCTGGAAGAGGAACTTGCAAGTGGCACAATTTGACAGATGTTCAGAAATGATCCATTGAAGCAGGCACAGAAGGTGGATAGTGAAATAAATATTCCAGTGGTGTGGTATCTCCATGACTTCACCTTAGCCCCTAAAGCTTTCATGGCCTGAATCCCCACATTGGCCTGCCCAGCCCAGTGACTGGGCTCCCAGGAGCACCAGTGAGCAGGTCTCCTGTCCTGCCCGTAGGGCTCCCCCTTTTAGATGGAGAATCAACCATTGGGCCTGGCTCAATTGCCTATTTCTTTATTTGCTTCCATGTGATGTCATCACCAGGACTTGCCTGTACCTGCCATGACTGAACTTGAGAAAGTTTCCAGCTTCCTTCATCTCTTCTTGAGGTCCCTTTGGCTCCCACCAAACCCATTGCTTGGAGGGCATATGCCACAGCATAGACAGCATTGTAGACATTGTAGCTCTGGCCGGACATGCCCAGTTCGAACACAGAGCCAGGAAGGCTCGCCAGCTTCTCCTCCCCTGTGCAGTATTCCTGGTCTGGAAGCAAAAGGGTATCATCTGGGAACGGACAGTTAAACGTCGTGAACCAGAAATACTTAATGTAATAAACATTTGACTGGTATGGATGTATTTTCTCAAGGAAGTCCTGAAATCCTGGCACCTTCTTTGTATGAAGAGTGAATGCCAAGGCTCCATGGAAGGACTTAGGCGTGAATTCTTCCCAGTCGGGTACAGCCGTGATATCCCATTCCGCTGTAGTGATCCACACCCTCTCTACAGGGCGCTTACGCAAAACTTCATTCCTGAACACAATTAGTCTGAGGCACTCCAGAGACTGATTGTCACCATGGACAAGGACCACATTGACCTCACTCGATACAAGAGCTGATTCAAGAGGTACCAACTTTTTGTCAAAGATTTCCACTGGTGAAAAGTTTGAGAAGAAGGGGATCACCTGTACCCAAGCAAGGCAAATCCTATTCTGCAAAAGCCTTGCTCTCAGGGTTCGAAGGAAGCTTTCTCCACTATCGTTGTCTGGAACCAAGAGGCCGACCCATGTCCACCCAAAATGCTTGACGAGCTGCACGATCCCAGCATACTGAGGACCTTCTTTTGGAACCATCTGGTAAAAAGAAGGAAACTGAACTTTGTCTCGCAACACTGGATCAAAGGAGCCATAGCTGAGCTATTGGGAAAGAGAGGATCGTGTTTAACGTCAGTGGCGGGAAAAATAAACATTCCCTTCTTCTAAATTTAACTGATTTGATGGGAATATCTGTCAAGCATTATGTCTTGTTCTCATGGAATAGGATTTTCTTGTGTTTTCTGATATCCCAGGCTTCAACTGCAATCACTCACTCAACTTATGAAGAGCAAGCACAACTGAACTCAGCAGAAGAACCCAGAATAAGCCATGCTGGATCAGACCAGGAGTCCATCCACTCCAACTTTCCACTCACACAGTGGCAAATCAGACGTACACAGGATCCCTCAATCAGGATAGGTACAGGATAGGTTCCACCTGCTGAAGCTCCTCAGCAACTGGTGTGTGCAGGGTGGATGTCTCTGGTAAAGGAGGCAGCAAATAGCCAGCAAGGCCAGTAGCCACTGAGAGCCTCCTCCACCACGAATTTGTCCAGTAGTCCAAATTGGTGGCCATTGGAGCAAGTTGGGTGAAGAAGTACATCCTTCTATCTGTATGAAACCTCCCACTATTTAAATTCTGGGATGATGCCACTGGATTCGAGTATGATGGGAGAGAGAAAGGTCTCCAGCCCCCTGAGTATTTTTGTTGCCCTTCTCCATACTTTTTCCGACTCAATAATGGCCTTTCATGAGTAAGACAATCAGAACTGTACATAGTATTAGAAACATAGAAACAGAGTGAGTCAGAAGGGGCCTCCTGGGCCATCTAGTCTGACCACCAGCTCCAGATGGCTCCGGTCACGACATGCCCACCATGTGCATGTCCAGCCTATCATTGAACACCCTCATCAATGGGGCTTCAATGACCTCTCGTGGCAGCCCATTTCACACTCTCGGGGTCCTAAGTGTCAGGAAGTGCTTCCTGGCATCCAAATGGAACCTTGGTTCCCTGAGCTTTGCTCCGTTGGAACACATTCAGCCTTCCTCTGCAGGGGAGAACAGGTCTCTACCCATCTCCATGTGACATCCCCTCACATACCTGTATGTCGCCAACATATCCCCTCTGAGTCTCCTCTTCTCCAGGCTGAAAAAACCAAGTTCCCTCAGTCTCGCCTCATACCCCTTCCCCTGCAAACCAGCCACCAACCTTGTGGCCCTACACTGCACTGACTCTAACCTGGCTATATCCTTTCTGTAATGAGGGGCCCAAAACTGAGCACAATACTCCCGTTGCGGGCGCACCAGAGTCATATAAAGTGGTACTAATACCTCTCTCTATCTAGAAGCCACACTTCTGGCTATGCAACCAAGGGTGGTGTTTGCCCTCTTGACCACCGCATCACACTGCTGACTCATGTTTAGCCTGCAGTCAACCAGTACCCTGAAGTCCCTTTCACAAGTGCTGCTCTTCAGCCACTTGTCACCTAACCTGTACTTATGACACCTTTTCCTATGCCCCAAGTGCAAGACCTTGCACTTATCCACACTGAATGTCATCCTGTTGTCTCCTGCCCACTTCCATAGTCTGTACCTGCTCCTCAGTTGTGACCACTGCTCCAGTTTTGGTATCATCTGCGAATTTGATCAGCAGACTGTTCACCCCTTCTTCCATGTCATTTATGAAAAGATTAAACAGGATCGGCCCCAGGACAGAGCCCTGGGGGACCCCGCTTGTCACTGGCTGCCATCCCAATGATTCCCCACTAATGGTTACCCTCTGCTTTCAGTCAGTCAACCATGCCCTAATCCACCAGACAGTGCATTGGTGTATCCCAAAACTCCTCAGTTTCTCCACCAGGATATCATGGGGCACTTTGTCAAAGGCCTTGTTGAAATCCAGGTAAACCACATCCACTGCATCCCCTCCATCTAGCCATCTCGAAACCTTGTCAGCATGGGCACACTTAGTTCAATCTTCAGTTCTCTTTGTAACATCTAACATGGAGTGGCTCCATGGGGCTTGATTCTGAGTATGCAGATATTGAACAGCTGTGTTAAGTGCTTGTTTTTGGAATCCCCATGGATGCAGGCAACGATGAGGTGAGAGGGTCAGGCTTAAAGAGTTGCCCTGCACTGTTTGGATGTACAAGCAATCTCTCTCATTGTGGTCAACTCTTTCTGGTCTTGCACATATACCTCAGGGAACTTGTATTATTAACAATTTCAGCCACGTGGAAGTAGTTTTCAGAGGTGTGAATGCCAACAACAGTCGTTCATTCATCTTTTCTAGCACAGTTGTCACCAACAGGAACCCCATATCACATAAAGAAACTATTCAGGGATTTCTTTGAGAAAGTTTTGATGCAAAAGCATTCTTATAATCTTGGATTCCAGCATGGTGTTGGCTCTATCTAATGCATACCTGTGGGACCTTGTGGGTATTTAAAATGTTGGCCACCTGGATAGAGTTCTTGGAGGTAAGACCCCCAACGACAGCCACTATTGTCTCTTTCCTCGCACAGCTGTAATTGGGACAATGCCCTTTTCCACTGGACAGGATGCTCACTATATTCATACTTGTTTCCCTTGAATCAAAAGCACTGTTATAAATCTTGAATCCCAGGGAGGTGTTGGGTAACAGCTCAGCTGCTTTGTTGATCTCGTTAATGGCAAACACAAAGGCAAGGGCATGCTGGTTGTTTTTAGGAAAAAATCTGCAATGAGATTGTCACATCCTCTGAAATGATTACATTGGAGACTCACTTTTCTAGAGCAGCTGTGATGAGAGGCTTTCTTCACTTTATCAATCTTGGGAAGCTGTTGGCCTGTATTCCAGCATTGGAAAGAGCCAGGGGCATAAGAGATATGATCTAAATACCCTCACATTTTAGCTTTAAGATCTTACTCTCAGAAATTATGCATGAGGAGGTACTTTCCAACCTTGCAGAATAGAAAAACAAATGCACAAAAGTGAGGCATCCTCCCAATGATGGGTGTTCAGTTAAATGGAAATCCAGAAAAGGGCATGAGCTTTCAGATTGGGCACCCCAAATGGTGGATTTGGCCCCTTTCCTGGGATGCCAAACCTCAGATTTTATCTAAATGTACAAAATCAGATAAGGGCATTGACAGGCCAGCCAGCCAGGAGGCAGGGGCAGGAAGGACTACTCACATACTATATACTGAAGAGAGATCTGGGTCTTCTGTAAACTCCAGTACAGTCAGGTTATCAACAGAAGTAGAAACCAATTCGCCAATGATGATCTTATCTAAAAGCCTATATGAATCATATCGTATTCTTGTCCAGCAACTACATATGGAGGAGTTCAGAATCTTGCTGAAAGAACTAAGCAGCAACAGCAGAAGTAAAATAAGATGGGATGTTGACAGATCTGGAATCCAAGTGGACCTCCTCATGACCACACTCAACATTAGGGGTGGAAGATATGGAAA
>NW_025335545.1:0-14708 GCF_004798865.1 Varanus komodoensis
CAGGTTCCAGTGGGCAAGGCAGCCTGCTCTTCCGGGGACAGTCAGTTCTCTCAGGCATCTATGGAAATTGTCTGAACCTTGTGCATGGTAGAAAGAGGTGGGCTTCCTGCATGAAGTCATGCTAACAGTGCTCGGCATGAACCGGACGCTTGCCTGCACTGGTATCCTGCAACATCGCACTGGTGGTAGGTAACCTTTTTCTCCTTCGTATTTTCAGCATGCAATCCTCTGCACGGTTTCGCAGGCGAGTACCTCCCATGGAATGGATCGTTTGTTGCCTGCCCAGCCACCCTGCCTGTGCCAGCCTGTTCCTCAACATCACGTTGGGAACCTTGGACATCTCCTCCAATTCATGGAGCGTGACGAAGGCTGAGCCACTCTTCACGGGAATAACAGGCAACCCGATGGCCAGCTGCAAGATGCAACACTCCGGTCATCTCGGCCAGATCTTTCTCCAGGCTGCATGATAGTGGGATCCCCTCCTCCAACATGTCCCATGGCTTTCTCAAAAAACTGGTCTTCACCTTCTCGGGGGGTTCCAGATATCCCCACCCTGCTCCTGAGATCCAAGAGAGGGCTTTTGCTGGGTGGAATAAGCTAAATTAAATAAATCCATGAACAAAGATGCGAACTTTGTTGGCTTTTCATGTCAGAGCATTCAGAGCTGAAACCTATGTTGCGCCTATTTGTCTGTTTTTTTAAAGTATTTTTATCCTTCTCAGCCAAACATTTTTTCTAAAAAGACTCCCAGAGCAGCTTAAAATCAATCAGTTGGAAGATAGACTGCACCCATAGGTTTACAGTTTAAGAAAGATACCATATAAGGAAATGGAATGAGGAAGGAAGCGGCTTGCCAACTTCCCAGCATTTACAAGTACAGGTCTGGATTCTCAAATTCTACTTTACGCTTTGAAAGAAAATGACAAGGGCAGGAACCATTCACCAAGCTTTCTTTTTTGACTGCATCTATTCCTGCCTTGAAGGGTCACCTGACGCAGCTCAAGGTTATTCAGTGTGGGTTTTCCTGGCATGCAAAAGAAGATGGTAAGAAAATTGGTTAATTATGTGTGTGTGTGCATGATGCTATGTAACGCACCGCAACAGGAGCAGGAAAACACCCGGGTCACTAATAATGCCCTTAAACAGCAAATGTACTTTGGTTGCAGCTCGCCAGTATCTGGGAAACTGCAGTGTGCCAGACTGGTCCCAGAGGGTGTTGAGGACACAGAAGCCCCCCTCTGATTACTGCTATTCCCCACGTTTCCGTCTCTTGCAAGGAACCCAGTGTGGCTTCGCAGGGTCTTCTCTCCACTGCATCCTCACAGAAAATGACCCGGTGGCCAAGAGTCTGGGACCGGCCCAAAATCGCCCAGTCAGGGTTAGTGTTGAGGGAGTATTTGAACCCAGATCTCCCGAGTCCCAGCCCAATACTCTACCCACTATACCACACTCATGCCCAAGGAAGTGCATCCAAAATTGCTGACTGAGGTTGCAGTTCACGGACCTGGGGAGAAAGTGCCATTGAACTCAATGGGGCCTATTTCTGAGAAGACATGAATGGGCTGTGCATTAAGTCCCCCTTCCCAGTGGCCGAGTCCCATCGCTTGTCCAAGAGGGAACGCTGCTTTTCTGCACACAGGTGTTGGTTGGGGTTTCATTGCTTCTGACTCCAAATAACGGGAACGAGAGACGAGTTTTTTGGGGCTGTACGTGGCACTGTGGAACCCAGCCCAGGTGGGCTCTTGGGTGGAACCCAGCGGGGGCACATTCCTGAGCTGAGCGCACGCTCAGAGGCTGCATTGGTCCTTCACTCTAACTCGTGTCTACCTGGTAGGTGTTTTGCAGGAGAGCCCCATTTGGGGGCAGTGTCCTCTTAAGGTGTGCGAAAGGAAGTGCCTGTTGCCAGAGCCAAACCGCCACTGGGCGGCCGTTTCCCGTCCTTTGGGCCGCTTGCCCGGCGGGTGGGAGGGACTTCTCTGTCGGCACCACTCTGCCCCCGCCTGGCTTGTTCCTTCCCTCTCCCTCTGCCCCGTCGGGGCACGTGTGTCCTGCGCCTGGCGAGGGGGCCGATCTGCCCCCAGACAGCGCCATTCGCCCCCCAGTTCCAAATGCGGCAGCACCGCACTCTGGACATGTTGGGGGGGGCCATGTTCGCGAGGGGCGTGGTGAAAGGGCACTCTGCCTGTGCGCAGACACACTCTTCCCTGCCGGGGCGGAGGGGAGATGGCTCCCAGGGGTTTTCTCCCTCTGAACGCCACCTGGGGCTGGGTGAAAGAAGGCAGCGAGACCGAATCGGATCGGAGTATTCAAGGACTCAGACACACCTCCTGGAGCTGATAGGTCCCTGACCTGACATGTCATTCCCTCCCCGGGATGCCATTGGCTCCGCTTGGATAGTGACAGGATGGGCCGAGGGTGATGCTGTTGCGGAGGACTGACGGGCCTGTTAAACAGGTGAGCATCCTCATTGCTCCCCAGCCCCGAGCATCCTTCATCCCGCAAGACAGGTAAGCCTTCCTAGCGGGGGGTGGGGGGTGTCCTCCGCACCTGCCCGCAGGGCTGGCTGCCTGAGCCGGGCAGGGGATGCCCAGCTGCATCCTGCAAGGGGATGGAAGAGCGGTCGGGATGCCTGGACTCGTTCTGAAAGCAAGCCCTGTTTCTGGGCGGCTGGTGGCATGCGTTCAGACTTGCGGGCCTCGTGAGCCATTGATAAATGGCCGGGGAACCCCGCGAAGGCACGGCCCTCGGGATGCATTGCGGGGATTTCGGGTCCTGGCGCTAGGATTTCAACCCGTTGATCTGCCAGGCTCCAAGAGAAACAGTGCTTTGGACTCGGAAAGCCCAGGTGCAGTTGCCGGCATTTGGAGGCAGCGTACGCTGGGGTCCCCAGCGTTTTGGCCCCAGGGCACTTTTGGAGGTTGAAGGGGTGCTGTGGGCACTGGCCCACTCGTGGCTGCCACGGGGGCTTGGCCGCCGTCAAGGGGTCGTCTTGCCGGAGACCAACCGCCGGGGACTTGAGCACAAACCCCCGTGCTCAGGGCCAAGGCACAGGGCAGCCCTGCATGCTGAGCCATAAATCCAGGGCACGAAGGTGCGCTTTGCTGCTGTGGACGCCCATTTCACAGGCGATGGCTGAGCCTCCAATTCCAAAGCAAATGCTTGCCCCCACAACGTGTAACGAAATACCCTTTTAATAAAAGGCAAGCCGCTGGTGCTCAGACACAGGTGTGCATTCACAGGCAAGACACATCCCACGCCCACGAACCCAGGCCTCGCAAAATGCTGGCCTTTGGGTAAATAAAAGAAAAATATTTCAATACCTTAAATATTTTAAGGTGGGAGTCCGTGGGCACACTGTGGTGACCACAGGAGGCTCCAGGTCCTGGGAGCTTCGAGCCAGACAAATCAATGTTCTGCCTTGTCATGGGACAGTTTCCTGTTCCTACCCTGTGGGAAGCACTCTGCCCATGCTCAGGAAGTCCCCACCGTAAGGATTTCAAAGCGTGCTTAACGCTCTGTGTCCCGAAGCTGGGCAGTCCTTACCACAGGCTCCCCAGACCTGTCATTCTCCGGTTGTGCCAGTCCTATCTTGCCCAGCCAACCCTGGAAGGCAGGCCAGTGACCAGCTTCTCACAAGGCAGGGCCATCTGGACCGCGTGCCTTGTGCTCTCGTCACCCGCTGCTAATCCCCAAAGCCCGACTGAGGGACTGCGTCCGTGCTTTCGGGGTGACTCATTGCTAAAAAAAGCCTCTGAGCAGCACCAGCACACAAGGGCCACCTGCCCGTAATGCGGCCCGGTCGATGGAGCGCATGGAGGATGAGGAGAGCGACTTGGCCGGGAGCGTGAGCACATGTCCCGGGCGAATCAAGGCCCGGCCTGTTCGCACCAGCGGGGTTTAATGGGGCACCAGGGAACAGAAGTGAAATTTGATCAAAACGGATTCCTTCTCCAGGTCCCGGCCGTCCGGCTGCTGGGCACCGCGTGATTTCATACAAACTGAGCCACAGGACTGGGCGCGGAGGCCCATCTGGGGAGGAAACTCTCGGGAGAGGACGCTCCCCGTTCTGACGTGCGCACACGAGGAGAATGGATCGATTCAGGGTCCCCCGCACAAAAGAACTGGAGTTTGGGGGTGTCCTAGGTAAGGGGAAGACTGGGCAGGGGCGGGAGTGCCCCACTCCTTTCTCTACAGCCTCTCCACAACAAACTGCTCCTGTTACGAGAAGCAAGTTGAAATATACTCCCCTCTTAATCTGGAATAATTACTGCTCTCCTGAGATGCAAATTAGAGTCCTTAAGCATGGAATAGCCACTTTTCTTTCCCTATTTTTTAGCTCACTGGGGTGGAAGCTGAAGGGTGGTCAAGGGTGGCAAGTGGAAACAGCCATGAGATGAGACACCTTTAGCACCCCAGGCTCTGCCCCCAAGCAGGAATAAAAGGGGGTGGAAAGGTGGATAGCTTTGGGGGACCGTTGGCAAATGACCAGTGAAAACCCTGCCGGATCAGCCCTTGTGCCTTCAGCACTCGCCTGAGTTGCAGCAATCAGCAGCTGAATCCTTTCCTGTTGTAGGCAGAAATGTGACTGCTTGCTGGGGTTAGTAAGACCAGCATAATAGTGAGAGTCCTGGACTGGGACCGGGTTCTTGTCCCCCGTTTGGTAAATTTATAGACTGCTTTTTTTTTTTTTTTTTTTTTTTAAGAAATCCACTTAGGATTTGTCATTATTAGGGTTCGGGTTGAGGTTGAAGACAGATTAGAACTCCTGCTGCTCTTACTCGGAGGAGGTTTGCTCTCCTGTCTTCAGAAGAATTGAAGTTTTGCGAGGATGCTATAAATGCTGTATCAAAGATTCCTTGGTTTCCACAGAAAACCGTTTGAGCCTTAGGTTTAGTTGTGCTTCAAATCAGAGGTAGGACCAGAATCATTTCTGTACCCCGGGGACAGAAAGTACAACAGGCCTGAGGCTGACGGACTGCCTGGCTGTTCAGGCGGGTGGACAGTCCACACGTCCTGCTGCTGCTTCCTGCTGTGGTCTTCCTCGCAGGAATACGAAAAAGGGGCAGCGTTGTTGTTGTTGTTATAACTTTTACCGTAGGTTATGGGATTGCGGTGTTCCTCCCCAGGCTGGGAGCACTGGGCTGTCTCCCCTCTCCTCTTCAGACTGCCCCTTCCCTTGCCCTACAGGGGCTGCTCTCCTGATCGTCCTGATGCCGGCCACTGTCTTCTACCTGCTGCTGACCTGCCGGACGGAGGAAGCCAGCCTGCTGAGCTTCCCTGCGCCTTTGCCCACGCTGCGCTCCTTGTGGAGCCCGAAGGACTGCCTGCTGGTCCTCGCCTGGCTCGGGCTTCAAGCTGCACTGTACATGTTGCCGATGGGCAAGGTAAGGAGGCACCCGGGTCTCTCGGACGCTTTTGCGGGGGACTCTCCCCTGGGCACCCCCACACGACATCCACACAGCGGCCTGGCCCGCGTTTTCCTCCTCTGCACGAAAGGAGTAAGAACAGCCGCCTTTCCCCTCTCTGTTCTTGCTTTCTTCTCCTGCAGCTACGCTCTAGGTCCACCCTTGGGTGATGAGCCCCACTCCCACAGGTCCCCCGCAGGACAGGTGAGGCTGCAAAAGCCTTCCATCGGTTCTGCTGGGAGGTTTTTTCCAAACTAACTGCCACATGGAGGGAGGACAATCTCGGCTGAGCACTGCCGTCTCTGCACAGGCCTCCCTTCCCACTTAAGGTTTGACAAAAGTCTTCCCTGGGGCCTACGGAAAGCTGCTTCAGCTCAGTTGCTGTGGAAGGGAATCAACAAATACCTAAAGACTGGATGTGCCCCAGCTGCCTTCCACCCTGGAAAATGGCCAGCTGCCTGCAATTCGGCCGTGAGAAGACTCTTCTGTTGGCGGCTGGGGACGCCCAAGGCTCTGTAGAATAGAACCAGGGCTCCAGGAAGACGGTTTAGGGCCAGGGACTGACAGGCCGGGCCTAGCAATGCCTTGAAAGACACGCAAGGGTCCGGATGCAGCTCTTTGGCGCTCCAGGAAGGGCCACAGTGCGTGAGCAGAGTGCACGTGGGAGAAACCAGGCTCGGGTTAGAACATTTCTGCCCGGAGACGAGGCCTTCCTTGCTGCACAACGAAAGGCCGCCTTGCAGCTGTCCTGCCAGGTGAGCCGCCCCCTTTCTGCTCCTTGTTTCGAACAGGTAACGGAAGGGATCGCCCTGCGGGACAAGAGTCGGCTGCAGTACCGTGTGAATGGTAGGTGCCCCGGAAAATGTGGGAAAATCTCGGAACCCAACGCCGGTGCTAACATGGCATCTCCCGACCTGCTTTCTCCCACATGGGTTGAGCTGCATCTCCCATCACCCCTCGGGTGGGCAGGGGGCTTACGGGAGGGCTGTGCTTAGAGGAGGTGGTGGCACGTGATGCACGCTTCCAGCAGGCAGCGGAGCTTCCTTTCCCAATGTTCGTTATCTTTTTTGAACTACATCACAAACGAGCATCACTCAGTGGCTGAAGGGGCAGGCAGAAAGGGAGTTCTGGGCCCCTGCCACTGAGGAACCCCACCCCGTGTCACCTTTCGGTGCTGCCCCTCAGGAAAACGTTCTTGTCCCTCCGTGGGCAGAGCAGGGCAGCTGCTTCTGCCATCTGCAGGCACTCCTTGGGCCAGGCTTCCACAGCTGGGCCCGCCGTTCCGCAGCTTCCATCAGTGTGGCCAGCCTGGGGGTTGTGGGACTGCTAGTTTTCTTCTTGCGGGGAGCTTTTTATACAGGCAAAAGCATGCTCTTTCGTAGCTTCAGTGTGAAGGGTCGTGGTCCATTTTGCTGCCTCTGAACATGACCGAGGTGGCCTCCTGCTTTGTAGCTCACTGCGACCAGGATACAAAGACTGAGCAGCTAGCTTTCTTCTTGCGGGGTTAACCCCAGGTTCAGATTCTTCCACTAGCTTTTTCTGGCAGCCTGAGAAGGCCCCAAGCTGGTCCGCTGGATTTCTGAACGCAGCCAATTGGCTGAAATGTCTCCCCGTTCCACTTTTGGCAGGTTCACACGCCATGCTAGTCACCGCGCTGGTTCTGGGGGCCGGACTGGCTGCAGGACTGCGCCTCAGTTACATTTACGACCACTTCCTGCAATTGGCTTTCTCCGCATCCCTCATCGCTTTCGGACTGAGCATCTTCCTCTATCTCAAGTCCCTCTTTGCTCCAGAGACGGCTCTGGCTCCGAGCGGGAATTCTGGTGAGCACCACAAAACAGGGAAGGGCTCAAGTGAAGGCTGACAAAGGGGTGCGTGTCCTGGTCAGTCTGGAAGGGGGGCAGCCCCATAGCCTCGCCTGCCAAGAGGAATGCAAAACTTGCCGGCTGCTGAGCTTATACAGACCGAAATAAAACCCGGGTTCAAATGGATTTCTTCTCAACCAGGGAGAGGTCTCTGGTAGAGCAAACTGGTCTGACTGGCTCGTGTGAGATCGAGGCACCCAAAGTGACTGCAGTGCACCTGGGAGCAAAGTCAGGTCGCTGGGAACATTGCTGAACACAGAGGAAACGGGGAGGGTTGGGAGGGGGCAGGTGACGGCAGCTACCCTGCTAATAAAGCATGATCACTCAGCATCCCGGCGAGGCTCCTCCTCGCCCCTCCACAGAGTCAGTTCCTGCAGGCGCTTGTCATCGGTGGACAAGCCGAAAGATGCTACATGTGGGCGCGTGTGAAGCGAACACCCCCGTGAGGAGGCCAGCGACCGGCTCGGGGAGCGCCCCACGGCCCGGCGGGAACACAAATCCGACTCCGAGTCAGAGACCAGCCCTCGCAGTGGCGCTCCGCTTCCAAGCAGGAAGGAAAGGGGAGCCCCTTGCTTCGCCTTTCCTTGCCTTTCCTTTCCTTCAAGGGAGGGCGCCTCATCTGATGCCACATATTCAAGACTCTCTCAGATTTAGCATCTCAGTACCTGGTTGCTGAATGCAACTTCCCATCATGAGAGCTCTTTATGGGGGACTCCAGCATCATGTCCAAAAAAGGGAAGAACCCAAGCTGTAGGATGTTTATTTTCACTTTCCCCACGACCCTCCAGGAAACCCAATTTATGACTTCTTCATGGGCCACGAGCTGAACCCGCGCCTTGGTGCCTTCGACCTCAAGTATTTCTGTGAGCTGCGCCCAGGTCTCCTTGGATGGGTAAATGTCCTCATTCTTGGGATGGGATGGTGACCAGCTCATGCCTGTGTCACATCTGGCTGTCATTTCCCCGCACCTCACACAGGAGGGACATGGTGGGATTCCTCCAGTTGAGGGATGCCCCCTTGGAGGGGGTCCGAAGCCAGTGACGTGTTCAACACAAGAGAAATCTCGTTTTATTCTCTCCTGGGGCTTGTGGCTTTCAGTGCATTCTATTTAAAGCTGTTTTAAATCTCGCTCTAATTTCCTGTTAGAGCAGTACAGCAATGGAAGCAATTACCCTGGGAGGCTGTGAGCTCTCTCACCCTGGAGGCATTCAAGATGCAACTGGACAACCATCTGAGAGAGATGGTCTAACAGGCAGCCCTGCACGGAACATGGGTTTGGTGGTCCCGATGGCCCTCTGACCCCTTCCAGCTCTCCTAGTCTATGATTTTGTGGGGCTCTCTCGATTTTAAATCAGCTCAATTAAAATAACAGGTTTTGCTCTGTTATTACTTTAAATGGCTTTAAATGTTTACCCGTCAAAGTACGTTTCCCTGTATTGCATTTTAGGATTTTCATTTCTGGGAACCACCCAGAGAGCTTTGGCTATTGGGCGATGCAGAAATGTAATGAACAGTAGTATTAAAAATGACGAGATCACGGGAAGGCTGTAACCAGCAAATCCAGTGGCGGGAAAGCAATCGAAGTGGCAGGCGGGGTGACCAGGAGAATGTGGACTTCCGTCTCCATCTGGGTGCTGCGCTAGAAAGACAGCTGACCTCAATGCCTTGCCGTTTGCCACAAAAGCCCCCGAGTGGGGCAGCTTCCACTTGGCACTCCCGGCACTGCATCCCAGTGAGGAGCTGGGCCGTAACTGGGAGGCAGGAGGGACGTGTGGTGACGGAGAGGTGTTTTCCGCCCTTTCCCGAAAGAGACCACCTGCCCGGCCCGAGCGTCACAGGGCTGCTTGATGAGGCCTTTCTCGTGTATCGCGTGGCTGGGTCCTGCGCCCCCCGTGGCTGACGCGCCTCCTTTGCTTCTCCTAGGCCTTGATCAACATGGCCATGCTGGTGAAGGAGACGGAGCTGCGGGCCAGCCCCTCCTTGGCCATGATCCTGGTGAACGGCTTCCAGCTCCTGTACGTGGTGGATGCCTTCTGGCATGAGGTGGGCCCCGTGCCTGTGCGATCACCGCAGGCCTGAGAATCTTGTGCGCAACGATTGCCGAGGGTTCCCTTCCACACCGCCCTCAGCTCCGCTTCTGTCTCTGGCAAATGACGGAGGCAGCCAGGGATGATGCAAGCCTCCGTGTTCCTGGATGTTCCTTCAGTGCCATGAGGACTAGAAACATGATCTTTTTTTTAATGTAGAGATAATCCAGCGGCTGAGCATACCCGTATTCTGTGCATTTCTAGTGTGGACCCGGTGCCAGGTTTTGGGGGGCCTTTGGGCACAGTCAGGCCGTCCATGTGAGCCCTCTTCCTGAGCCCTGCATCAGGACCACCATTGCTCCGGCTTCTCCTCCTCTCCCTCATAACGGGAACCGGTCGGCCACAGCTCTGGCTTCTCCTCTGTGCTGCCACCGCTCTGGTCCAGGGCCCCTCAGTGCCTGGCTGGGGGCTCCGCTTCTCGCGGCGTGGCATGCCGTGCCACGGGCTGACCGGGGCGGGGGCTTGTCCACGGTCTGCCTCGGGCAAGCTCAGCTGGGCCGAACGCCCCAGCGAGATGGCTTGTGCGTCTCCTTGCAGGAGGCCATCCTCACCTCCATGGACATTATCCACGACGGCTTCGGCTTCATGCTGGCTTTCGGGGACCTGACGTGGGTCCCGTTTGTGTACAGTCTCCAGGCCTACTTCCTGGTAAACCACCCTCAGAAGCTCAGCCTGCCCATGGCTGGGGGCATCATCTTGATAAACGGTGAGCTGGGCTGCTGGCAGTTCCTCCCCACCAAAGCCCCACTTCCTTCCTCTCTTCAAAACAGCCACTGGAAGCTGTCAAAAGTACGCAGGGAGCGTCTTGTTTGATGTAACTCATCCTGAGCTTCCAAGAGAGGAGAAGGATAAAAAAGCCTTAATAAATCAGGAGTAAACAGTGAAGACTAGAAACCTGAAAGGGGTGGTGGGGAAGAAAAAAATAGCCAATATTCAAGATTTTTGCAGTCTCAAAAGATATGCCACTCTCCTGAGCCACAAGTTGTGGCTATTAAGATGAAGAAACTATTTCTTCCTGTCTTTTGAAAGGGACAAGCTGGGAGTTTGAAGGGACTGACTAGAAAAATGGCCAAGGCTGGAAAAGGCTGGGAGGTCTTTGCATCATGAAAAGCGAAATTATCTGCCTGTTTATCGGTTCGTTTTCACTCTGCTCTGTGCTGTGTAGGGTTGGGCTACTCCATCTTCCGTGGGGCGAACTCCCAGAAGAACACCTTCCGCCGGAACCCCGCTGACCCCAGAGTAGCTGGTGGGTTATCCTGACAGACCATTTCCCTTTGCAGCACACACAGCTCCCGTTCCCCCAAAGTAACTGCCACCCTCTGGCCTCGTTTGGATGGCCTTTGGAGACCCCCGGTTTGGAAGGGCTGCTTGAGGCCCAGTCCGCCCACACTGTGAAGGACTGCTTCATTGTTAATGTTGGTGCATGACTCTCGTGGAAGCAGAAAGAAGTGCCCCAGTCCAGGGAAGGGTTTCGATGCAGGAGCACAAGGTGGTCTTGCAGGAGGGGCTGCAAAGGTCCCTCCACGTGCCCCCCAGGCCCGAAGACGCGTGATGATAGAAGTGTTCCTCCTTCCAGGGCTGAGGACCATCCCCACGGCCACCGGACGGCGCCTGCTCGCATCAGGATGGTGGGGGTTTGTACGGCATCCAAACTACTTAGGGGACCTCATCATGGCGTTTGCCTGGTCCTTACCGTGTGGTGAGTGTCTGCCTCCCCTGCCTTGGATTCAGACCTCGGGGGAGGAGCTTTTTTTAAAAACTCGGGCCAATTCACCAGTGCTAAACACACTTCTAGGGGGCCAAATGCACTAGATGTTTATTTTTAAGTTTTAAAAAGCAGGGAACCGTGTTCCTGTGTTGCGTAACATCACTCAGAGTGTGCGAAGAAGCAGCAGTGATTGCTTGGTCTCTAACAGATGCTAATTGCCTTGATTGCCTTTAAAGATCTGAGGAGGTAGGAGAGGGTCTCACAGTCTTCTCTCTGGAGACGGAAAAGAATGTTTAAAGGGGATTCTGTGGAGTTACACTGCCAAGAGCCTGGAGATTTTTTCAAGCTCTACCCAACAGGCCTATGACCAAAAATGCCTAGTTTCCCTTGAAACCCCGTCTAATATTTTCTCTAAATATTATTATTAATTCGTATGTTCTCTAAAGAACCTCTTTTCAAACCTCATGCAGCGAACAGCTAATAAATCCTTATAACTAATAGTTCCCTGGAAGCAACTCTTGATTTTATTTTTAACTGGAAGGTAAGGATTTGTTTTTGTTTTTATTTTAAATATTGCATGATCATAACTTTACCACCAAACCCTTAGGGCTTAATGCAGGCTCTGGATTGCGGTTCCAAGCAGCCCCGCAACTGGCCGTTCTGCCTGGTTCTGGTGGGAGTTGTGGGCTGGATTCCACTGTGCTGGCAGTAGCCCAGCTTCCCTGCCCCGTCTTCCTGCAGCAGCAGCAGCCGCAGCCGCAGCCTCCTCAGGGTTCCTGAAATGCTATAAGCCAACAGCCCCTGCCAAATGTGATGAGCAGAGGTCTCCCAACCCAGGCATGGGGCCTCCTCGTTCCTCTTCGGGGGGGGAGGCCTTGGGTCCAGCCAGCCGTCGTCTTCGGCTTCCGGGGGGCTCCAAGGCGAGGCAGTCTGCTTTGGGGAGGGGCAGATCTCCAGGTGTTTTGGGCCTTGGCCCCTGAGAGCCCGTGCAGGCACGACCGGGGGTCCGGAGCGCCGAGAGCGTCCTCAGGCCGCGAGCCATCGTCCCATCCCCGCTTCAGCACTTCCGAGGGCTGCAACTGCGGCCACCCTGCTCCATGCAGGAAGCGTTGCGTGTGGAGCTGTGCTCTCTCCAGCTGCTTTCCCGCTTTTGTCTCCTCTCAGGACTGACCCACACCCTACCTTATTTCTACATTCTCTACTTCACGGTGCTTCTAGTTCACCGGGAGGCCCGGGACGAGCGCCAGTGCCTGCGGAAGTACGGCTTGGCATGGCAGGAATACTGCCGCCGTGTGCCGTACCGGATCTTTCCGTACATCTATTGACTCGCTGTTCCGCTGTTCAACCGGCGCCGCGACCGCACTGATGGGAAGCCAGCCTCCCACGTGGCTTGGCCCTGCAGAACAGAAGCTCGTGCCCTTCGGAGAAACCAGATGCCTCGGTCGGCAAGTAGCGCTGTAACTGTCTCGGCCACAACACTTGCCTTGGATTCCAAAGGAGCCGGTTCAACCCACATGGCCTGTTCTTTCTGTAAAAGTATTTTTTCTTGCACTTAAAAGACTTTTTCTTTCTCTGTCACATTTATTTACTGCCCCAGAGCCCAGAGGGCTCTCTTTATTATGGGGATCCCTTGCCCATGTCTAAGTTTGTTCCCAACTCACTCAAGAGACCTTTCTGGACAAGACCAGGCAAAGAAAACCACCCTCCCAAGCCCAGTTTTTGTGACTATCCAGGTTTGCACAATGTCATTTTGCTCCTGAAATACTGAAAAGGGGTTACGTGTTATGCCAAAATAGTTGGCCAGCTTTGACCATTGGGAGTGCTTTCCCGTCTGCTCTCTGGTTGCTCAGATGTGTCCACAAGGCCATTTTGTTAGTTTTGGAGCAAGAGCTAGAAATTTAGCTTTGTGGTTCTTTAAGCACACAGAAAATCTTGGAATGTGCAGTTTCTACAGGTGTGGAAAGGACACTGCCCTGTTAGGTGAACTTAACCAAGCAATGCTAACTGGAAGACCTGAAATGTTATAAAGCAAACTGAAGCTAATTTGGGATAGAAAAAATAATCAACTCAGCTTTTCAAATATGTGTATCAAGAAGTTTCCGAAGAGGGACATAAAAACTCTCTATGATTGTTTTTAAAGAAGTTGTATGGTTTTTAAATAAACTTGGAATTTGGGGGGCTAGATTGGAAGTTGCCCAGGGCACTGTTTTGGGGGGTACAACTGTGGAACTTCATGTACACATTGTGTACCTAAAGAGGGGCTGTGTGCTGCCCCCCTCACCACCATGTTCTAAGAGTGCAGTGGGCAAATGTTTGATACTGTCTTTGCTAGAACAATCATGTCGACCAAGCTAAAGCAAATGCTTTAGCACGGGTTCGTTAAATTCTATTTTCTCTCTAGGGCCGATATTGAACTTGGCCAATTTGGGAATGAGAAGAGGGGAAAGTGCAGCTACAACTTACTTTAATAAAGACTGCATTACAATCTCCTCCCTATTTTGTATATAATTTGACCACAGCCCATTTTGTTAGCTTTGCAGCAATAAGGACTGGAAACTTGGCTGTGTGTTTCTTTAGGGACACGGAAAAGGTGAGTGTTGATCGCAAACCCAGCTGTGTCCCTGGCCTTGCTCCTCCAGTTCTGCCACATTTGTGCAGTGACGCCACCTTTGATGGACCTTTGATTTAACCCAACCTCTTGTCTCTCGACTGTTCAGCTTTAAACTATAAATTCTCGGGAGCAGTGGGCCGCTTTCAAAAACAAGGAAGATGAAGTTGGCGCCATAGGCTTGCATTTTTGCTCTACAGTCCCCTATCTATCGTATTTATACGCTGTCCTTTCGCAAAGCCTCAAGATTAAAGGCGGTATCTCGCTGCTCACACACTACCACGATTCATCCCAGAAACATTTTGATTTATGAAAACATTTTTATAAACCTCTTTACAACATTTCTGAAACATCTATTGGGAATAGCCCCAGTCAATACAGGGGAGTTCCGTGCCATCAGCATGCGCAGTATTGCGCGGGTGACGAGTTCAGAGGGAAGCCAGGAAGAAGGAAAACCACGGAGAGGCGGTAGCACGCCGCAGCAGCACCCCTTTGATTGCAGACCCCGCGCCGGTCGCGCCTTCATCCCCGCCGGGCTTCCGTGCAGACGCGAAGAGTGCAGCTGCCCCTCGGCCATCCGTGCTCAGTCCAGTCCCTGGTCGGCCGCAGCGCCGAGCGCCCGCGGGGCCGGTCAGTCCAGCTCCTGGATCAGCGGCGGCTTGTCGGGCGGCACCGGCGCCCCCCACGCCTCCTCCAGCGCCCGCGCGCCGGCGCCCACCTCCCGCGCGGCGGCCAGGTGCGAGCGGTGCGCCGCCCGCGCCTCCAGCGCCAGCAGCGGCAGCGCGGCCGCGTTCTCGGCCTCGTTCGCCCACGACAGCAGGAACTCGCACTTCTTCTGCGCCCGGAGCAGGCGCGGCCGGTCCGGGGCGGCGGCGCGCCGCCTGCCCGCGCGCAGCAGGCGCGCCAGGTGCGCCAGCGCGGCCAGGCCGAAGCCCTCCAGCAGCTGCGCCACGGCCAGCATCACGCCGGCGCCGCCCAGCGGGCACTCCGGGTAGCCGCCGGCCGCCGCCGCCTGCAGCGCGGCGTGCAGCGCCT
>NW_025335545.1:14808-39287 GCF_004798865.1 Varanus komodoensis
CGCCGGCCGCGCACTCGCCGCAGCCGCAGCCGCCGCCGCCCGCCGCCTCCGCCATGCTCGCCCGGCCGCTCGGCCCGCCGCTTCCGCCCTCCCGCGCAGGCGCGCCCCGCCCCGCCCGGAACTGCAGTGCGCGCGCCCGGCCAGGGAGGGCGCTGTGGGAGCGCGGGCGCGGCCCGGGGAGCGGGATGCCCGCCCCCCCCACGCTGCGCCGCCTTCCGAGGTCTGACTGCTTCGCAAATGCCGTTTTCATGGCCAGCCCCCATGTCTTCAGCAGGCTTGCATGCCGCCCCACTCGCTACGCCTCGGGGCCGCTCACCACGGAATACAACGTATTTCGGGGGGGATTAATTCACGGAGGTGCCATACATCGGAGAGCAACTCGTGTCGCATCTTAAATTGCGAGTTAGTATGCAAAGGCTGCCTCATGTTTATTAATACATAGACCTCCCCTCCAGGAATCTTTGGATAGGCAAAAAGTTTCAAATAAAATGTGAAAACGGGAAGGCACACGCTCCAGTTTAAGCTTCTGTTCTCGCGTATTCTCTCTTTAATGCTTCCCACCCTGTTTTGGTAACTGAAGAACCGCACGCTCCCAAAGGTCACTATTTTAGAAAACTATCCCCGTGCAATGGACCATCTGTTAGGAGTGCCGCAGGTGCCCAAATGCAGCTTATGGAAAGAGGGCACATGAGTGATCGATCCCCCACCCACATGCGGTTTCCACCCTCAGCTGAGGTGGAATAAAACCCCCACCACCAGGCAAAGAAGCAACTCCAGGAATGGTCCAGGCAAATACGAGCTTTATTGGAGAACTGGGCACCGTTTAGGAGTTGGCATTGGGGCCCTTCTTCTTGCCGAAGCCCGGCACGATGTTGACGAAGCGGCGGTTGTACTGCATGCGCCTCTTGGCGCGGCCGGTCTTCTTCTTCTTCTTCTCTTGCTTGGCAACCTTGGAGAACCAAATCAAATGGACGTTATCTTCCCGCTTGCTCAAACCGCAGGAGGAGCCCACAGTGCCCATTCCCGAGGGCTGGCATCCTGCATCTCTCTGATTCTCCACCCCCGCCCCCCATCCCACCTGCCACTCTGTCCCACGAGATGCCAAGAGGCCGACATTCTGAAGCAGCCGCTTCCCCCACCTCTGTGGCTCTGCTGGGGAAAAGATTGAGCTTGTGGTTCGGGCAGGAGAGATTCCCCAGCCAAGTACTGGCAACTCCAGCACAGACTGGAGCCAGGACTCAGGCCATCAGCTGCAAGGATGCCTGCACTGGTGTGCAAGGTGCTGTTTCTACCCTCACCAGCCCAAAACTCTGCCACCCAAGTGGTCATCTTAAATTCCAGGCAAACTCAAGCTTCCAGAGCCCCGTTCAGGAAGTCACACTTTGGAATATAGCAGGATGCTGACCCGTAAACCATGCATTTACACCCAGTGAGCAGCCAAGCTGCACAAGAAAAGCCCCCCCGGACCCTCCAGCAAGACTGTGGGAAGCAGACTCTGCTTCCTGTTCAGCAAGAGAGAGCAAAAAGCCCCCCCACCCATCACGCGATCCCAAAGGACTGGCGATCAGAGAGGCAGCAAACCCACAACGAGCAGGCTGAAAGGTGCGGACCAGCAGCTCCCCGCCCAAGCACATCTCCCTGTCACCCTCCATGTTGTACCTTTGGGGTTTGCCCTCTCACTTTTCCAGCACGGGCCAGGGAGCCGTGGACCTTACCTGGGGAGAGAAAACAGAAGAACTGCAGTGGCAGCCTGCACCCAAGGCGTGACCATTCCCATCAAGTGTGAGCTTAAAGCAAGCCTCTTCAGACAGAAATGGTCCCCGGAGCTTGTGAGAGGGGCGCGGAACTCCCCCTGGCTGTCCCTGCGCCTGCCCTTTTCCGCATGGCCTGCCAGCACACGCCACCGCCCTTGTGTGCAGGGAGGAGGCAGCTCACCCTCAGCAATCCTCCGCACTGGCCTTCTCACGAGTCTCAATTCAAGCACCATCTCTTGGCCCCACCAGGCCTAATTCAGGAGCTTCACACTTACCACCCAGCATGCGGGCAGCAATTTCCAGCGTTGAGAGATCACTCACTCCGCACTGCCCGATGACAGCGTCATCTTCCAGGGGAGTCCCGCCCAGGAGCACCACCTGATCCTCAGCTGTGATGCCCTCCAAGGACGCAATGTGGGCCTAAAGAGAGAAGACCAGAAGGCCTGCTGGGTTTCGCCCCACCCACCTCACTAAGACAGCCCCATCCCTAGTTGCTAAGGAAAGGGTGGCATGACTGAGCAGGGCGCTGAGTCTTATGACGGCTGTGAGGTGGTCAGAAGATGCCCACAGCAATTCAGGGCCTCACAGTGGAACAAAACATAACATGCAAATATGTTTAATGAAACTTTATTCCCCAGTATGTCTGGGGAAAAGCAAGAGAGACTTGTGTTTACTCCTGTCGCCTCCTCCTCGAAGCCCAGATGAATCTTTGAAAAGATAAATATCCGTCTGGACCAATGCAGTGAGGAGCAGGTAGGATGGGGCAGAGAGGAGATGAAATGTGGTAGAAAGGAGATGGACTGCATATTTTGTCGATCTCTTAAAATTTATATCCTGCAGTTCTTCTGACTGGCAGGTGATGCTGACATTGATCCGATTCAGACTAGCTTCGCTTCTGGAAACCACTGGTCCACTGTCCTTCATCAAGTTGGAGGAATTTAGGATTAAAAGGTAAGGAGCACATATGGCTTTTGAAGAAACTATAGCAGTTTCTTGTTTCTCCAGCAATAATCAGCAAAATAGGAGTTTCTCGAGGTAAGATAGTCCTTCCCTACCTTAAGGTGAGCAACTGTTTCTTGCCCAGACACCTCAAGGGTGTGCAGATTCTGAGCACGGATGAAGAGCTGCATGGTTCCGCTTGTGCTGAAGAGAGGAGAGCAAAATAGGAAGCTTTGCTTCTAATGCACGCACAAAAGATGGAGATCTGGCTGCAACATTCCCAGCTGCAGCACTTGCCTTTTGTCGCCTACTCCCCCCACCAGACTTCAATCCGCTCACTACCCCACACCGGCCTCGTCCCCCCGCGGCGCCCCACGCTCACGGGATGGGCCCCGATCCCTGGCGCAGGGGGGAGGCGAGCAAGCGAGACCCACACGGCCGCGTGACCGGTCCCTGGCGGGCTCGTGTGCTTCCTGCCCTGCCTCTCCCCACAACCCTGCGAGGCAGGCCAGGCTGGCAGGCCACGAGTGGCCCCGCGCCGCCCGGCCGGGGCTCGCACCGCGGGGCCCTTTCGCCCGCACCCCGGCCGCTCCCCGAGCCGCGCGTCCTGCGCGAGGGCCGGGCGGAAGGGCGCCCGAGGGGTCCCTCGGGCACGGGACCCGGGAGTCCGGCGGAGGGCCGCCCGCCGCGCCTCACCGTCACGCACCGATCCAAGATGGAGGCCGGGAGAAAAGGAGCCGCCGCCGCGCCGCGCACGCCGATGAGGAGAAGGGAGGGGCGGGGCCGGTAGCCGCGCAGGCGCGCTGCGGGCGGGCCGCGCTAGGCGGCCGCAGCTCTATGGCCCTTCTCGTCTCGCCGCGGGGCTGCCCGTGACGTCACCCCGTCGCTTTAGACGCGCGCCGGCCGATGGTGTCATCCGCCCGCGACGCCGCCCGAGGAGGGGGAGCGATGGCGGCGCTCGCCTTGTGCAGAGCGGGGCTGCGGGAGGAGCTGCGGGTTCTGCTGCGAGGAGGGCAAAGGCGACTGCCGCTGCTGGGGGCGGCCCAGATGGTAGAGACTCGCGGGGGGAGTTACAGGGGGAAGGAAGGAAGACATTTGGGGGGGGTGAAGGGGAAGGATGCCCTGGGGGGGAGCCTCCTTAATGCGCAGAAGTATTTTTGTTTATTTGCTCTTTATTGTATTTATGGCCTGCCTGTTTTCCTCGAAGGAGCCTGCACTGGCCTATAGAACCCAACTCTATCTTTGCTACAACCCTGAGAGGTAGATTAGGGTGAGAAGCGATGGCCGCCTCAGAGTTACCCAGTGAGCTTTTTGGTTTAGTGGGAATATGTTTTGATAGATTTATTTGTGTCATTGTGAGATAACATACAAATAATACAAAAACATACAAATAATGTGACAAAAATGGTGATTTCACACTGGTTTCTTGTGTTTCAGAGCGAGGTCTCGGGAGAATCTAGCTCTGCAGACCAGAACTATCCCGGGATTATTGAGTCTACCGAGGAGTATGTGTTTGTGGAGAGACTAATACCTGCTACTCAAGTACCAGTACCTCCAAAGCATGACCAATATCCCACCCCTTCTGGATGGAGGCCACCACGAGGTAAAAATGAACTGGTGGGGAAGAATCTGCATTTGATTTCTTTCTAGGCTATTGTAACTGTAGGTATAAAAAAGAGGGAGGAAGTATCCTAGCATTTGGGTGGGTCCTAAAAGGGCCTATAGCAGACCTCATATGTTGAAGGCTCAGCTGGGATAAATTAGTTTGAACATGTGCAGTTGAGAGTCAAGGAGTGTAACACTTCTGTTGCCTGGTGGGGTTAGTATAAAGAGCCTATAATCCCATGCTTCCCTGTCTGCCTGCTCCTATTATAATCTGTCAGAACCTCAGAGGTACAAGTACATTACATTATAAAAATCAATAGTACTTGTAAAATCAAGGTTGGAGGAGGAGGTCTGTGCTGCGCAGGTTTTGGTGATCTCTTTACTTCTGTGTTATAAAATGAGATAATCTGTAGAGCCAATGCCTGTTTTGATCATTCTCTCCTGGCAGATCCACCTCCTGACCTTCCTTACTTCGTACGGCGCTCACGCATGTACAACCTCCCCATCTACACAGACATCACCCATGGGAATAGGAAGATGACTGTTATCAGGAAGATTGAAGGAGATATCTGGGTAGGTGTCCCCGTTTCTTCTGGTGGGCTTTTGTGCCTCAGCTTTCAGAAGCAGCGTTGGGGTGGCTCACTCAGGTTGGAGCTCCACATTTCCATTTGGAGCCTGGGGACAAGGATCCTGTCACCCTGGTGCCCGTGGGCACTTGGCCCAGTAGAGGTACAGGGCCTCGATGAGCTCAGTTGCACCCCACCTGCCCTGCTTAGTAGGCTTTTGGCATGCATGTGTTTCGCCTTTTGCTGTCTGGATTTTTTGTCCTGCTTTCAGAAGCTTTCCCCTGTCCTGTTCATGTACGTCTTTTTAGAAATAGGGATATCATTAGTAGAGAGAGAGGGGTGTTTGAGTGTCTGTATGTTACCATATGCAAATTGGTGCATATTTTCAGCCCTGTGGGCCCAAGCCCCAGATTATTTTAGTATTTAGCACTGCTTCTGGCAGGCTTCCACAGGCACTGTAAGAATTTTCCAGTCCAGAATCACTTCCGCATCTGCTCAGAGTCCTGCCCTCTATGCCAAACTAGCTGGCATGTACAGGACCCCTGCTTCAATGACCTGCCATACTTTGCATGATGGAACAACCAGGGTTTCCATGTAGAATTCCTGTTTAAGCCAGGATAGGAGGGGGAGACTCGGTAAACCAGGACTGGCTCCAAGGCTCCAAAACAGGATTGAGTCCTAGCAAACGCCGCAAGTGCATTCAGCAGGTACAGGCAGTGGCATCTGTATCGTTCTGGGCCCATGGCGGTGGCACCATGAGGATTTTGACAGAAATGTGAACTTCGGACTTTTCCAGGCACTGGAGAATGAAGTGAAGGAATTCCTCACAGAGCTGTCTGGAAAGACACCACTCACTCAAGTGAATGAAATTTCCTGCAGCATCCGTATCAAGGGCTATTTTGACCAGGAACTAAAGACATGGCTGATGGACAAGGGCTTTTAAATAAAAGATTTGTGAGAGAACCTTGTTTTATCTTCTGTGCAGATTGACACTGGTCATCGTTAGGGTTTGTTGACCAGCGGAGTGGGGATAGTGAGAGACTAGAGAAATTTCTGGCCTAAGTGTGGCATCTTGCCTCTGGGGGGATCCAAATTCCTGATAGGAATAGCACTTTCAGGTGCATCATAGTGGTCTGCTTCTGATTCAACTATTCCTCTACCTACACAAGCCACAGTTCCTTATTAAGGAAGCTGCCTCATTCCGGCCGATGCTTGGTCCTCCTATCCTGGCGCTCCTGCCACCAGATGGCAGCAGTTATTCAGGGTTCAGAGTCTTTCCTAGCCCTGCCTGGAGATTCTGATGTTCTGGAAGCTGCTCTCTGCTGAAGAAATGCACGCATTTCTCCCTCTTCTGGGAGTCACCGATCTAATCCTTCAAAGAAGGATCTTTGTCAGGAGACTCAAATGCAGTATTCCAATTTCACTCCGATCTCACATTGTTGCTTTTTGTACGATTGAGAAAATACTGAATTTAGCTGTGTAATAGGAGAAAATATTACACATTACCTGAAGCTGGGACTTGACTGCTTGAGCGGCAGATGGCCCAATCGGACTTGAAAACCGGTATTCAACCAGTACATAAAAAGCACCATTGCTGTCAAAAAATCTATTTTATCTGCTTTTGTTTTCCTCCCAGCAAAGAGCCTGTGTTTTGCTAAGGGTGCAGTTCTGGGTAGCAGCCAACCATTCTTTTTACTCCCAACAGCTGTGGGGGCAACAGTTGCCCCCCATCACCTTTGTAGCCCCATTTGAACACCTGCAGCCTCTTCTCACATTTCATCTTCCTCCCGGCTTTGTTTCAAGTTTGGATGCTTCTGTGATCTTGAGTTGACGTAATAAAAGCATTAGCTAGGCTATCTTTACTTAATCACCTAGGGACTGAAAGAATGTATTCTTATCAGTATCGCTGTTGGCTTTCATGTCAGTGGTCAAGAGTGGAAGATTCTAGGACTTCAGGAGATGGTTGAATGAGAGCCTTAGGTGGGACTTCTGGTTGTAAGTTTTGGGCAGTCTTGTTTCTGCTTTAATACATGAGCAAAGTAAAAGGTATTATGTTATTTATGTGTAACATGTGAGAATCTCCAGTGTGAGAACAAAACTCCCTTTCGGTTTAGTCCCACTTTCCCTAGTAAATAAAATAATCAGACGAGCGATGTATTTGAACTCAAGTCAGAGAAAACTAGTTTATTTACAGTTGCAACACATAAACGGTGCGGAAAAAGTTTACAAAAGAGGTACTAGTTCAGAGAACTCAGTTCAGTGGAAATGGTGTGTGTGATGCTCTGTGTGTCCTGCTGCCGACGCAGTCCGTGATCACTCGGTCTCCCAGGGGATCTCGGGAGAACTGGGGCGGCCTCCCTCGGGTGCTGAGCAACTGCAGCTCTGCTCGGAATGAGTGCCTTCAGCACCTAACCTGCTGGCAGCAAGTCAGAGTTGGGCACAGATGGTCAGACAGCTCAACACACCAAACGAGGAGAAAAAACAACAGCAAAAAGTAAGCTGGGAGCAGTTCTGGCTTCTCCACGGCTGCTAGAGGAGGTGCCTGACGGTCCAAGCCAGAACTGGTTTTGCCTCTACTTTGGGATCCGCCAGAAGCAGCTGCCCCCGCCTCTCGGAGGGACCGCCCCTACCCCACTGCGGCCGTGTTCAGGTCTGTTGGTAATACTGATTGTAGTTCCAGGCATTCTGGTACCCATAGTTGCTGTAGTTCTGCAGAAAGAACATGGGAGCAGTGAAGGAAAGTTCCCTTGAACTAGAACATTTTCACTGCAGAATGTTAAACATGTTGACTGGCAGCATCTCTCCTACGCCGTTTCAATGTTCTGGATCAATTTTTAAAAATTGAAATGGAATTTCGCTTAAATTGGGAACATTTGCTCTTATAAAACCTATTCTAGAAGAGCCATCAATTGATAGCTTCTTCAGGATTGTATTAGTCTCGAAGAAAGACTAATACAGAGACGGAAGTAATGGGCGGCATAGAAATTTTATAAACAAACAAACAATCCTTTTTGCCTTTGAACTGGAATTCCGCTGCTGCACACCCCAGCGAAGCACGGTCGGATTTAAGAGCAGCTTTGCAACCTTTTCGTGAACTGGTCCCAGCGATCAGCTCAGGCCGCCTCTGGAGCCTCACCTGGTACCAAGTACTGTAGTTATACGCGCTGCTGGCGCTGTTGCCCACGTCAGCTGCCATCAGAGGTGTGATGCCCGTCGTTGCGACTGCCAGGTTGCCCCCTCCAGCAGCATCCTCCACTCGCATCCTTTTCTCATCTGCTTCATCGCCACTGCTTGGAAGTTTAAAGGGTGCAGTTAGCTAACATCCTGGAAGGGCGGTGCGAGTCTTTCCCTGTGTTTATAATCCTGAACAGATTCGTGTTGGAAATCAGCCACATGGGGCCCCACAGCAGCTGTGGAATCCGTGCTTACACAAGGTGTGCAGAAGCACACGCCCTGTCACAGTTTGATTGCCTGCAAGTCAGGACAAAGAAGCTTGTCCTGCTTTTGGAAGGTAGATGAACCACAGTATAATTGGCGGTTTTATTATTCCCTCAGGAACAATTACCCGCGTGTTGTCGGAAACAAAATCAGTTTCTGTGATCAGAGCAACATCTGGAACCACCTTTACTGGCCCTTGTGTTTGAACTTGTCCAGGTCTGTTGTACATCAAAGCTGTTTATTCGCAGAACAGCGATATCATCCTGCACACCCTGAGAGCATGTTCAGCTTTATGGTGGAGCCCCCCTTTGGATCATCCAGTACACGCCGCACCCACTTGTCTGTCCCGCCCCTTACAGCAAGCCAGCAGTGTCCGCCTCAATGCCCTCCAGAGGGTATTTACAGGAATGCGAAGCTCAGCACTTCTCCCACCCCAGAAGGGAAGGAACAGTTAATTGCATGCAATATAGCAAGCAAGTTGGACCAAGAAATGCCAGTGCATCTGCTGGTCTTGTGGGCAGGCAGCCCTCTGCCGTGACAGAGAAATTATTAACTGGGTTTGGAGGAACCCAGTCAGCCTGCAGCCACGTCCCTCTGAGGAGTCACCTACTGCCCGTCCTGGGGTTCCCTCTGCTCTCGGGCCAGGGCCTGGACGGCACGGAGCCCTGGGCCTCTGCTTGCCGGGCGTGGAGCCAGCCTGTCCCACAGGATGCAGGTCGGCTCACTCCCACATAAAGGCGCATGTGATGGATGCCTTACGGATGCAGCCTGTGCTGGCTGGCTGCCACCCCCATCTCTGGCCGAGGTACTGCACCAGCGAAGGCCCAACGCTAAGAACGGTGCATCTCGGGAGCTCCTCACCCATTTTCCAAGAGCCTCTTCCTCATCATCTGCTGGTTCAGAAGCTTCTGATGCTCGTCGTAGGATGTCAGCAAGCTGGTAACGCAAAGGGCAGAGTAAGCGCTGGGCTGGAAGACTGGCCCATGCTGTCCCAAACAGGAGGGGGCAACAGCTCTCCCATCGAGCAGTTTCGCAGGGCTGCCACTACCTGTTTATGCTGGATCCGAAGTCCTCCAGGAATTCCACCCTGCGCTGTGAGAAGATAATCTTGGTTTCTAAGGGGAGGCCGCTGGTCAGGGCTCGGTCAAAACTGCTCATGGTGTTGCCCTCGTTCTGCCGGACGTCGGCGCTGAACTCCATCTCCAGGAGGTTGGCATAGAGCTTAGCATTGTCCTACAGCCAAAGAAAATACACAATCCAGAGAGAGGGGCAGAGAGAATATTCCACAGACTCAGGGGGTAACACTTGAAAGAAAGAAGTCTCTCTCCCCTTGCATGTTAAATTCTGGACCAAAATGTGCAGCTCAAAGTGAAACATTGCCACATTTCGCTAGCAGCTTGGTGAGCCCACTCATAAAATTTCGAATCCTGTAAAATGACATTTTTCTGTGTATACTCATCTGTAATATGGACAATAACTGATTGTTTCCCCTTGCTCGCTCTAGTTTCCTTCAAGGGGAACTGGGGAAAGACACCTGCTAGGAAGTGCGGAGTCTCACGGCACCATAATAAAAACTGGCCGTGTATCTTTTCTTTTTTCTTTTCTCAAAGCCACATGAATGCACCTCTATCCAGGGAAAGAAATGCGGCCAAAACCCTGGCAAGTGAAAGAGGTACAGGGGGCAGGTGGCACGACTATGCAAAACGTGTCTGCACACATGGACCACTTCTCCCTCTCCCAGCTGAAGGACACTTGCGCACCGAGTTGCCTCGTGTGATACTTTGGTGGAGCTCCATTTGACTCGGAGGTGCTCTGTGAGCCTGTTTATTGAACAGAGCGGCAGTTGGGGGAGAATATAAGGGACCCACTTAGTGAAAGAATGGGAGGAGGTCCCAGTGGAAGGAAGGGTGTCGCTCCGTGGAAAGAGGCCTCTTTCACACACCCCAGATCCCATCTTTGGCATCTCCACTTGGAAGTGAATTTTGTGTCAAGCCTGGGAAGCAGCCGGAGCGCCGGTCCTTGTCCGGCTTTGCAGGACCAGGACTACCGTCCTCCATACACTTTCAGGCTCGACTCATCTGCTCGTCCTGCCCTAAATGCAGGAGACTAACGATTTGCACATCCAAAGGAAAAAGACAACGCAGGCGTCGGCTTCCCCCCTTCAGGCTGCTCTGGAACTCAGAAAGACAGCCCTCTCGACCAGCACTCTTACCGGATCCTTCTCCAGTGCCTCCAAGAGGATTTTCCGGGCTTTGATCAAATTCTTCTGCACCTTCAAAACCTGCCGGGCTAACTTGACTGAGTAGAAGGAAGAGACGGGCATCCCCTCGTTGTCCCGGATGGCTTCCATCAGGAGTGCCTCGGCCATCTCCATGTTGCCCAGCCGACGCTCCAGGCTCACGCGGCGCAAACGCACCATGACCAGGCCGGGCACGCATTCCTCGAAGGTCTTCAGGATGCGCCGCGCCTCTTCCACTTCCCCTGCACAGACGGGCAGGGAGGCACCAGCGTCGGCGTGGGCACGCCACTTGCGGCAGTCCGTTCCCAAGCCACGCCGGGGAGCCTCCGGGATTCCAGCCGTGACAACAGACGGGCATCCTCAAAACTGGCCGAGCGACCTCACAGGAATTGCGTTCGCCAACCTGGTCAGGCAGCATTTCAGGCCCAGTCCCCGGGGTCCAATCCTGTGATCCTAATCTGATCTTCTGGGAATCCCCTAGAAGCCCTGCCACCTTCCCCCAGCTACCAATCTCCTGTCTTCTCCCAGTTTCTGTGCCTGAGGAGTTAATTACTGACAACAGAAAGCATTAAATGAGAATATCTGGTGAAGTTTGGCTCAGCTGCTCTGACTTCACCCCCCTTCTGCAGCCCGAGTTTCTCCAAAACAGAATTTGGCCCACAGGCTGAAAGACATCCCTCGGGACTGGATTTTTTGAGCAATGCCTCTGGCACCACACACTACCCAGAGTCATAGCAAAGCTGGACTTTGTCAGGATAGCCTGATAATATATAGGCAGAAAAAGATGCATGGGGACAGAAGAATTTGGGCTGCCCGGCTGCCTCAGATATGCCAGGCCAAGGGTGGCGAGCGCGGACTCTTAGCCTCGCAAAGCATATCTTTGTCCTTCTCAACACCAAGGCTGCTCTTTTGTATGCTGAGTTCTGTAGAACTTTCCAGCTAGTCTGGGAACCTTCAAGACGGGCCTAGTCCTATAAGCCACAACCTACAGCGGCTGGAAAAAAGATCTGAGTAACTGGCCACGTTGCGTCTCAGTCTGGGAAGCAGGAAACGCTGGAAAGACCCCTTCCTCACCTTGCTTCTCCTCAAATGCAGCCCAGAGGAGGTGGACGTTGGGCTTCCGAGGGAGGTGGTAGCCGCAGGCTCTCTGGAAGACACTCCTGGCCCCCGTTATGCTGTGGTTCTCGAGGTACCGCGTGTACTGGGAGAAGGGGGAGCCGAAGGAGAAGGGAATGACCAGAGAGGCAGGCGGGGGGCTGAGGTACTCGGCCACAGACAAAGGGGCGAACGCCAGAGCGGCGTCTTCTAGCCTGCACTCCAGCTGGTGCCGCACGCATGTCCGACACACCCCTTCTTGCACTCCTGGGGGCACTGAGGAGGTGGATCGGTCTGGGGGCCCACCCAGTTTCATGTGGGTGGCTGGCTGGCTGGCTGGCTGGAACACACATGCCCAAAGCAGACCCCCATGCGGGCCTGTGTGTCAGCAGCACCAGGCCAAGCGATGCGCCCGGGCATCCACGGGATGCTTCTTGCTTGTGATATTAATTGCCACCCCAGCAGGAGCCCAAAGGGCAACGGAAAGGACCTGCCACACTGATCTGCCGTGACGTCGGGGGGACTCAGACAGGTCCACTTGGAAAGGGGAGCAGGTGAGGAGGACGCCTTGCCGAAAAGGAGCACGCACCTTGATCCAGAACTCCTCGTAGAGGGCGCAGGCAATAACACAGCGCTCGAAGAGGACTATGACGCGGTCGTGGGAGGAACTGGCGATCTCGAAGTCCAGGTAGTCCCGCCAGTTCCGCAGCTGGGCTCGCTCCAGGGGCTTCACATGGAAGTAGGGCCTCTTGATCTAAAAGGGAGGGCCACAAAACCATGTAACGGAGAGAGAGCAACCCGAGCAAATAAAAGCAGTTCTTGCTGCAGGAGATCTGTTCGCAGCACCCTAGTCCTCATGGTGTTGGGTTCTCACAGCAACATCAAGTCTCTCTGCTGGTCTGAATCAGGCAAAGAACTAAGCGAGTCGCCTCTCAAGTCACTGTTTGGAACCCCTCTGGCTTTTAGGGTTTTCAGGCGCTGACAGAGCGAAGGGACTCTGTGACCAAAATGGCTAGAAAATGGATCTTAAATAAAATTAAAATTCCACCCAAAGACAGGATGCTGTCACATCTGAGAGCTGCTGCTTTCATGTGCCACACAGTTCAGCCATACAGACCCCTTCCTCAAAATTCCAGCGCTTGCTGACTTCTGCCTCGTTCTGGGCGAAGATCTGTTGGCGGATAGACAATACAAGTTCCCGGATCTTGTCATTGTCCAGGGGTCCCTGAAACGCAAAACCGGCGGGTCATTTTGAGTGAAGTGATGTTTACAAGCACATCAGAACCAGCACAAATATTGCCTGCCAGATCAGTCCACAGAGCCTTCTACTGCAGCATTTTCCCTTCGACCCATGGGAAGTGCCCGAGCAATGCAGGACGGGAGCCATGTCCCATTTATTCCTAGCCTCTAAGCATGGTTACTTTCTTTTCTGCCTATAAGAGCTAATTGTCAGCCATGGACTCGTGCATCTCATTCCGTTAATTTATCTGAACTCCACTGTCCGAACAGTGCTTCAACCGGCATTGCTTCCTTCTCCACTTTATCCAGGAACCCATGCAACTTCCCAGAGAAAGCGGGAGTTTCCCTGGAGACAGCCAGAGAGTCAGTCAGTGTGGTGTTGTGGTGAAGCGTGTGGGGCCAGGACTCAGGCACCTGCACGCTCTGGCCTCATCCCCTTGCCCAGAGATCCCAGGGGCTGCTGGAAGGCCACCCGCCTCCTTCCTCTTCCCAGGATAAACGTCACAGTAACGGAGCGTCCAGCCTAGCCTCACGCACTGGCCAGGGAAGAGGCAGCTGCAAGAGACTCTTTCCTTAGTCCCTGCCAAAAAGAGCAGCTGGAAGAACTCTTGAAACGAAGACATGGGGCCAGACTTTTGCCGTTTTTCCTCCTTCCTCCCTCTCTTCCTTTTGCATTGTGACTTTTAGATTACATCACTGAAGGCGGGACCTGCCTTATTCAGAAGCTGCTCTGAGAGCCTATTGGCTGGAGCCAAAAGAGAAAGCACCTGTGTTGTGCAGAAGCAGGCTTTGGAAGGGAGGGCTCCAACCCCCCCTCCTCCAGGGGCAGCCGCGGGAGAACCAGCGCATCCTTCCCCTGCTTCAGGAACAGAGAATGGGCTACTTCCCACAGACTCGTAAAGCAGATAAAAGCCAGACAGAGACGTTTAGAAAGGCAGAAGCAAGCACTTGTTGAAACGTAGCAGCAGCTGGTGTTCTCAGGACAGACGGTTGCTTAATATTCGGCGGGCAACCAGGATGGCTGGCACCTCACGCGTGCGGCAGTTGTGCTCAGTGGGCGTGGCTGGCCAGCAGACGCGTGGCCAAGTTGCCAGCAGACGCGGCTCTCGCGCCTGACCTGCCCCCTCACAGACGGCACCGTGGCATGGCTGCTGCCACGCGGCATCAAAGAGCTCAGCTGTGGCCTTGCTCTGCATGCGGGAACCAGGAAGAATCCAGCGGGATCGACGCCTCTGAGGTTCAGAGCAAGCAGAGCGGCCAGCCGCACCGGCACCTACCAGCATTTGGCTCCCCTCTCCGGTCTCCTGCAGGGTGTCCGTCTTCAGGGGCATGTCCTCCCCAGGCGGAGCCTCCTCAGCCTCCATTTCCGTGGTCTTGGCTGACGTGTCGGAGACTATCTTAGACTGAAGCCACACCAGCTCCTCCGTGGAGAGAATATCTCTGGGTGAGTGGCTGGCCACGTGCTCCCTGAACCTGCCAAGGGGGAGAAATGTGGACGGTGGCGCTCGGCTCGGCTGAGCTGCTCCAGTGCCCCCTGCCCGGCCTGCTAGCCCTTCTGAAGCAGCCATCCAGTCCTTGTGAGGGGTGGGTGCCAAAGAGGAGGGTAGGGGGAGAGGGTCAGGGGCAAAACAGAACACCCACTCATTTTAGCGGAAAGGTCTTATTGTAAGCAAGCTAGGAGAGGCATTTCAGAGCGGGGAAGGAGGAAGCAGAAACCAGATGGGCACGTGAAACGTCCTTTCTCTGCCACCGACACGGAGCAGGCCCCCTGAAGGAGGCCCAGAAGCCCGTGGGCTCCGGCTGCCCCCAGCCTGGGAACTTACTTCTCCCAGTGATGGCTGTACAGCTGGGTCGGAGTGCTGAGCACGCGGTCGTAGATGGCGGTGATGGCTTTCAGGTCACCCTGCTCCCTCTGCCAATCCACGTACATCTCCCAGAGTTTGTCTGAGCGGAAATCCACCCCTGCAGCAGCCACGGCCGACTCAAAAGTACTGCAGGGGCAGAGCAAAGAAAGGGAACGGCACGGATGTCACAAGCGGCATGTGCAACAAGCTGCAGCCACGGTGGCCTTGCCCCCTTCAGGAACGGGCCGTGTTCTAGCCGGCCACGCCCTCCTCTGGAAACTCCGTTCCAGCTTTCCTTTCCAGCTGCCACCGGTCCTCCCGAACTTCCTGCTGACCTTTGCACAGGTATGCTGGCCCCAGAGATGCTTCCAGGGCCCCCGAAGCAACCGCAGAACTAGGTAGTGATCATCCTGGCACCTGAATAAAGACCCCGAACAATCCCCGCTCTTAACTTGGGGTGGTACGAGCCCCAGAGCTGCAGGTTGCTTGGTTACCGTGCTGCCGAGGTAGCTGGAGCGCCTCAGCGAAGGGCGCAGGGTATGGCAAGCTCCCCGGACAGCCAAAACCAACTCTCTTCTGCCTTCAAACGGGGCAAGGAACGAGTGGAGCCCTGCTAAATGACATTCCTGGGCCTGGAGGGAGGGCTTCCTGGCACAAGAGTCCGGCGCCTTGCCCTTTCCCCGGTGACCTCCCACTTTCAGCCGCCATCCACGCTCGCACGACCCACCCACAGATCTTCTGAGCAGAGTCTGGCAGATTCATATCCAGCGTGGACTGCAGGAAGGAGATGTAATGGATCCACAGGTCCATGCTGAGGGGAATGGACTGAAGACCTCGCTGGAAGACCTGTGCAGCAGCAGAGAGGAGGATTGTGTGGGTTGTACCGGGCGTGCGTGCACGTGCGTGCATCCTTTTCTTTCCAAGATTGTGGATCGCCCTTTCTCCTCGGACACCCTGGAGGTCGCTGGAAACAAACTTGTGCTAGGGAGCCTGCCCAGATGAGGGCTTTTTTCACATTCAAGATAGATCTGCCCTGTGCGATGAGACGGCATCGCCACACACTGCAACGCACTCGGGTCCGAAATGTGTTGCTTTCAGGTGATTTTAACCCCTGCAGCAGCACAGGGGTCCCTCTGCATGAGGTGGTTTGAATTTGGCAGCTCACGCAAGAGCAGGGGCACAGCGCTGCCCCCCTCACCTCCTCTGTCTCCTTGATGAAGTCAAAGCGACGCTCCATGTCCGCGTACTTCTTCCAGTAGCCGTAGCAGTAGGGGTACCGCATGAAGAAGCTGTCAAAGGCTTTGCGGGCTGCATAAATGTGATTCTGCAAGAGCGGTAAAGGGAAGTACTTTCGTGATATCTCAAGAGATGACGCTGGACACAAAAACAGCCTGGCACTGAAAAATGGGGGGAAATTAAGTAAATTGGGCCATGGGCATCTTCTCTGACCATTGGAGGTTTTGCAAGATGCCCCAGCCTTGTTTCCCAAGACCATTTTTCCTGAAGATGCTGGGATTCACCTGCAACCTCCTTCGAGCAAGCCAGGTGCTCTGCTAACTTCAATTAACAGAATATTCCCCTTTTTATTCTGGGTTACTTTTTAAAGCCGATTTGCTAACGTTGAAATTTGCGCTGCAATGTTTTAAGAACTACCCAGTTTACAAAGAAAGCTCGATCCATTAAACCACAAGCAGCAATCCAAGCCAGACCCTGGTCCCTTGTTTAAGAGCACAGGGTGGGCCGCGGAGAAGGTGCTCTGGGGCTGAATTCTCCAGGGGCTGCTCGAGGCGACTTCTGGGGGCTTCCTCGAAGCAGACGGACAAGTCCTCGGCCTACCTCTTGCTCCACATACTGCAACAGTTCTGTCCACGCAGTGAAGTCGAGCGGGTTCTCTTGAGCTGCCCTCCAGTAGCGCTCAAATTCCAGCGGGTACGTGATGGAGAGATCCTCCATGGGCATGCTGAGTGCAGCATGAGTCACCACGTCAGGCGCAGGGGGCTGGGGGGCTTCCTCCATAGCCGCTTCGAGCCGCAGGGCTGCGGCACTGGCGTCGGTGCTGACCCCGTTGCAGCCTTGTACTGGTGCCGCCTCATCTGGCTTAGGAAGCACCTCTTGCTCAGGGCCTGCAGGTCCCAGGAGCAAATAAGGAAATGAGAACCCCTCCATCCCCCCACAGATCATCTCGGTGACTGTCAGATATTAACAGCAGCCTCTTTTTCTGCTGTTCAGCAGACATGGTGTGGGAAGGGCACAAAATGCCATGATGAGTCCGGCGTTCCCTAGCCTAACATTTGACAGGGCAAATCATACCAAGAAGGAAAGCCGGCTTCCCCCTTAAACCTGCAGACAAAGCTAGTGCTTGCCAGCCCTGCTTCCCAAGCACATGCTTTCTGGGGGACGAGTTGACTCTCCACCCTTGGGCACTAGGCAAATCAAAACTGCCCTCCTCTTAGGGGAAGGGGCCAGAGCCACGCCGCAGCCGGCTGACCCATGGTGCCGCAGCCCACTCCCCCACCAGAGCCTAGGCTGCAGCTCCCGCATCTAGAAGCGGTCCGTCCCTGCAAGGACCGGGCACCAGCGGGCGGGGGAGCACGGCGGATGGCCCTCCCGCACGCTCTGCTGCGACATCCTGGCTGCCCGTGCACGGAAGCGGGGCCGGGCTGGGGGCAAGCCCAGGCCAAGGCACTCGCCGCCCGGCCATGCGCACCGCACCGGCTTCCCCGGAGGCAGCATGAGAGCCGGAGCCGGCCAGAAACCGCCCGAAGGGGGCGGGCCCTTTGCAGCATGCCCCAGCGACGGCTGCTCTCGGCGGCCCGCCTCCCCGCGCTGTCCCGCATTGGAAGCTGGGCCCTGGGCTAGGCGGAGCCCCCCCCCCCGCCCCGGAGGAGGTCCGGTGCGGCGAGCCGGTCCTGCCCCGCTGCCCACGGGCGCCGCGCTCTGCCCCAACCCTTCCCCGGCCCCGCAGCCAGCCCGGCCAACTCCTAACCGGCGCGGTCCACAGCGGCGGCCTCACCGGCCGCCTCTGCCCCCGGGACTGCCTCGCCGCCTTCGGTCCCGCCACGACCGGGGCTGGCCGGCGCTTCTGGCCCTTCCGCCGCCATCTTGATGCGGGCCTCCCTCCGCGCCGCTCCCGCTGGGCCGCACTGCGCCTGCGCGGCCGCGGGGCCGGAACAGGACGGGCGGCATGGCCGTGGCAGCCATTGGCCAGAAGCCCGGGACACCCCCGGAAGCCCACCTAGAGTTGGGGAGCAGAGACGCGCGCCGCGCCGGGCTAGAGCGGCTGCGGCCACCGCGCTCTTCCATAGACTTGCGAAGATAGAGGCGCGCCGAGGGTCGGCTCTCGGGGTGCATTTGGGCACTAGCTTTGTCCCTCCCTGCCCCGCACAAAAGTTCTCAGAAGGAAGAACTGCAGTTTTAATTTTAAAAAGTTTCTAGGGTCCAACCCTGTGCACCTTGAGACAAAGAAAGTTCTACAGCTCCCGATATTCCCCACTCAGTTATGCTGAAGGACATCTTCTTAATTTCTGCTTTTATATTGTAATGTTATATAGTCATTATTATTTTGCATTTTAATAGAAACCGTGTTCGGAGGTTAATAGATGAAAAGCATCACCCCATGCAACTTTTTCAAGTAATTACTATACTGCCCAACAGCCAAAGCTGTTTAGACATTAAAAGGCCTGCAACTCACGCCGTCCTGCATGAAAAATGCAAGCATCTCCAAATTCTTTGCAATCTAGTATTAGAATTCAACAGGATAGCCCACTTCTGCGTTAAGTAAATGGAAAACGAGACGTCAGTATCCACTTCAGCTCCGCAAACCTGGCCCCACGCCAATTGGGGTGCAATCTCCCTAACCGGCCCGCCAGCGCCCACCAGCCTCTCCGCGCAGCCGCGGAAGCTCCTGGCGAGGCGTGGGCGGGGCCCGGCGCGGCGTCATTTCCGGGCAGGGGCGCCCGCGGCGCGGAGGGATGTTTTACCACGTGAGTCGCGCGCGGAGCGCGGGGGCCGCTGCCCTCCCCGCCCCCGCCCCGCGTGGGCCGGGCCGGGCCGGGCCGCCGGGGGCTGCGGGGCAGGGCTGCGCGGGGCCGGGGCTCGGCGGCCCTTCCGCGCGGACGTTCCGCGCTCCGGCCGCTCCACGGGCAGGGCTGACCCGCCTCTGGCCGCCGGGAGGGGAGGGGAGGGGAGGGGAGGGGAGGGCCGCCCGGCCAAGGGCGCGTGGGCTGGGCGAGCGGGGGGCGGTGCCGGCGCCCCCAGGCCGGCGGGCGAGTGCTCCCCAGCAACCCCCGGGCCGCCGCAGGTGGGGGCTGCACGGCCGCCTTCGGGGTCCTGCGGAGGACGCAGCGGTATCCTCCCTCTCCCCCCCGCCCCCGGTTTTCGCCGCCAGATCTCCTTGGAACATGAAATCCTGCTGCATCCCCGTTACTTCGGGCCCAACCTGCTTAACACAGTGAAGCAAAAGCTCTTCACCGAGGTGGAGGGGACCTGTACGGGCAAGTAAGTAAGAGGGTGGATTGGGCCCCTTTCTTCCCAGTGTTTGCGGGTGTCGACCAGCGGTGGCCTGGAGGAAGACCAGTGTGGAGCCCAGCAATGTCACCGTGGAGACCACGTGTGCCCACGTGAGCTTGGGCAATCCTGTCCTTGCAGCTGAGGAGGGGGCAGCCCCATTATGGCCCTTTCGCAGGTGGCGCTTCCCCTCCCCTGGGATGCCTTTCCAGGAAAGCACATCTGGTATGGATTCTTGTATTCCACTCTCACAGTCTGTCCAGATCCTTTTAGATCCGGAGAACCATCTCCCCAGTTGTGGCCAACCCCCCCCTTTGGTGTCATCTGCAAATTTGTCAGTAGACTGGTCCTTCCTTCCTGCAGGGTGTTCGTAAAACAGTTTTAAGGCAGCATCAAGAATGCCCCGCCTCACCCACGCATCCATGAGGGCGTGTGTCTAGGAGTGCAGCCTAAAGAGCTGCACTGACACATGGTCATTCGCTGTGCGTCCCCAGAAAAACTGGAATTCCCTCATGATGCATGCCACCTGCAGGCATTTGGTGCCTAGGATTGTGTGTAGTGCTGCCTACATTGAGAACGTCTACAGTTCGCTGAGGTTTTCTGGGACATATCCTCCTGCAAGGAGTTCCACACTCTGACCCTTGAACATTAGGGGAAAAGGAGTAAATTCCCCAGATTTTGTACGTAAAGGAAAGCACTATTTATTCACCGCCATCCAGTCCTCACGGCCTGTTTCCCCACTCCACATATGACATGCCTCCCCAACCCACTCTCCAGGTATGGCTTCGTCATTGCCGTGACTACGATCGACAACATCGGGGCAGGCGTGATCCAGCCGGGCCGGGGCTTCGTCCTCTACCCGGTCAAATATAAGGCCATCGTTTTCCGGCCTTTCAAGGGGGAGGTCGTGGACGCCATGGTGACCCAGGTGAACAAGGTGAGGTGCGGGCACTGCGGGAGGGTGGGGACATGCATTGCCTCTGCCGTGCAGGGAGATGCCGGCAGGAGGTGGGTGCAAGAGGGGCGGGGGCTGTCACGCCGCTGAAGAGGGCTCAGTGACCAGCAAGGGCATTCACCCCACCCAAGGCCCCCCTCCCCGGGTGGCCACGTCAGCAGCTCCCCGTTCTGCTCACGCTCAGGGTGAATGCTCCTGATGCGCTGCTCTCTCTCCCAGGTGGGGCTCTTCACCGAGATCGGACCCATGTCCTGCTTCATCTCGCGGCACGTAAGCGCTGAGCTCAGCGGTGGGCACAGGGGGCCGGTGCAACTTGGAAGGGGACGGATGAGGGCAGGGAAGAGTGAGTGGGCCACCCCGGGGCCAGTCCCAGCCTGAGGGGCCCGGGGCTGTGTGCCTTGCCAGCTCCTGGCCCGGTCCTTGCACTGCTGTCGGTGCCGAGCCGGGCTGCCTCCGGGTCCGTGGCTGGGCCGGGTGCCCCTGCTTCGGCTCCCCGGTGAGCCCCGGGGCTTTCAGTCCTGCCGCCCTGCCCTGGGCTGTGAGCCAGACTTGCAGCCAGGAAACCCCGGGGCTGCAGGCTCCGGGGCCTTTTGCACACACAGCTGACGGTCAGCCGCAGCCCTGCCCGTCCTCTGGCCACTCACTCGCTTTTCCTCCTCTCTGCAGTCCATTCCCTCCGAAATGGAATTCGACCCCAACTCCAATCCGCCTTGCTACAAGAGCGTGGACGAGGTCAGTTTTCCCGCTGCGGCAAGGAGGGGCCGCTTTGGGGGCTCGTGCGGAGGGGGCTTGCGGTGGGGTCGTTTGACTACCCGCCCGGCTGTTGCCGCATCCCAGCCACTCCCCCTTCGCCGCTTCCTGGTCTTTTCTCCCCTTCCACCCCGTAATTAGGCCAATCGGCTTTCTGTAACCACGAGTACGGGGTGGTTTTAGAGGGCCCCTTGCGGGTTCTTCCCAAGAGGGCTTGTGCATCTGCCGCCCTTGAGGTTCTCCAGGCCAGCGGATGTCTCCTGTCTGTTCCTCGGTGGTGCCTCCTCGGCTCTCCCGGCTTGAGCGTTCCCAGGAGAAGGATTCTGTGTAGCCACACTCGGCGCTGCCTGACGCTTGTTCCCCTCGCCCATCCGCAGGATATCGTCATCCAGCAAGATGATGAAATCAGACTGAAGATTGTGGGGACGCGAGTGGACAAGAACGACATTGTGAGTTCGTGTGCGGTGTGCGTGTGGGGCCTTCCTCCACTTTCCTGGCTGTTCCGTGTGTGCATGGGAGACTTGGGGCAGCTGTTGGCTGTCCGGAGGTGTGGCCTGCAGCTCCCATCAGCCCCCTCCAGTGGCTGCGTTGGCAGCGCTGACGGGAACGGTAGTCCGGAGCACCTTCGAGGCCTGCGGCTGCTCGGTCCCGGAGTGGACAGTCCTGCAGAACAAGGCCTCCGGTCCCAGGGATGGAGCCAGTGAATGGCCGGGGGAGAAACAGAAGGAGACCTTTGCTCCTCCATGAGCTGCTTTGTCAGTCTAAGGGAGACGTTTCCTACCTTTCCACGCACCTTCCCTTTCTTTCCCACCTCCTCCCCCTTTCCTGGTACTTTTCAGCCCGTAATTTGGCTCCCGCTCCCTGGCAACTCTGCAAGCGAGCCAAATAGCAAGCTGCCTCTTCAGAGCTGCCTCGGATAAGCGGGCGGGTTGAGTGCGTTGACCAGGCCGGGCAAGACGCCCAGGACGGGCAGGCAGTAAAGCTGGCTGTGGACGCAGCTGGACATCTCCAGGGTTTGGGGAAAGAGAACCGGCTGTGCTTGCTGAGGTTCCTGGGTGGAGGCAGGAAGGCGGGGGGAGGAAGGGGGCCGCGCTTGGCCCGCGGGGGGCGGGGCGAGGGGCTCAGCAGCGGGGGAGGCAGGGATCCGCGCCGCAGCCGGCTGGAGGGCCGAGGGGGCCCCGTGGGGCGTGGGCGTGCTGCGGGTTCGCCCAGCGAACGGCCAGGCCTTTGGGGCTTTTGCAGCGTGGCGGGAGAGGAGCTCTCACCCCTGTCTTCGGCTCCCCTCCGGGCCCGCGTAATGGGGGGCATGCCACTGATGCCGAACGCCCTGGGTTGGACAGGTTCCTTCCCGTTCGACACTCCTCTCTCATTTCTGCAGTTTGCTATCGGATCGCTCATGGACGACTACCTCGGTAAGCTTTGTGCTTCCCTGGGCATGGCCGGATGGGAGGGATCAGGGCCACAGTCCTCCCGGGACTCTTCGAAGTAAGCGATTAGGAGAGCAGGCCACCTGGAAAGAGCGGGTGCTTGGAGGGGGCAGGCAAAGGCCGTTGAGCCGCCCAGACGAAAGTTTGGGGGGAAAACCCTCAGGATGATAGAGTGGAGCGGGACGGGGGGACTCGGCACGTGGGCTCAACTTCTCCCTTGCACTGGAGCCCGGAGACCCAGCTGGGTCAGAGCAGAGGGTGTGTGACAGTGTGGCCGGAGGGCAGCAAGGTTCAGTGAGCAGAGCCAGCCGCCGTGCTTGGCGCCCTCCGCAAAGCGGCTTCCCAAAGAGGCATCCTTCTCCAGGAGCTAATACAAAATTCCCAGACCGGCTCGCCAGGCTTGGCTCCCGTGGGGATGCTCCTGCCAAGCAGCAGGCGTTGAGTTCCACGGGCCCGCTGTGCCGGCAGCGGGCCAAGCAGCGTCTCTCCCGCCTCTTGCAGGCCTCGTCAGCTGAAGCGTCGGACCTGCCACCAGCTGTTCCCTCCGTGCGGGCAGCCAGAGAGGAGCAGGCTGAAGAGGCCGGCCTGCGAATTCCCGGCTCCTCCTCGCTCGGCAGCCGGGACGGGAAGACCCGCCTCCGCTCTTTCTGCATTAAAGAGTCCTTGCTACAACCCCGGGCAGACTCCTCCCTTGCGCCCTGACCGCCATTCCTTCCCTGGCTGGCTTACGTGACCACGCAGGGAGCCAGCATGGCCCAGCCGCTCACAGAGGTGGCCCCGGCAGGCTGGGGGGACCCCAACATCTGCACGGCCTCTTCCGGGGCAGGGGGACTGGCTGGCACGGTGCCTCGAAGGGACCGGGCCCAGGACGTGGGCTGGCTGCGGGAGGGCAGCAGGGGCCCGGGTGACGGCACGGATGGGGCCTCCGGGGGAAGGCATGGCTGAGTGACCTCCTGCTCCGAGGCAGCAGCCGGGTGGGCAGGACGGGAGCTCAACGTGGCGGGTCCTGCCGCAGCTCTTCCATGAGTGAGAAGAAAGACCCCCCCCCAGCAGGCCCCCGGGGAGACACAGGTGTGGCTCAGCCCTCGGGGTGTGCTATGCAGGGAAGCTTGGGGAGCCGCTTCTAGTCAGGAGCCCCGGGGGGGCGTGCCCCCACCCCCGTGGTTCTGAGCTGCGGCTTCCCCCACGCGCATCTCGGGCGACAGGCCTTCCTTTGGCAAAAAGCTCCCCATTGGCTCAACGAATTCCAGCAGATTGTGACTCTGAGCGTGCACAGAGCAGTTCTGCTCCCGCTGCTTGGGGAAGCCTTCCGCTTCCATGTGAGGGTGTGGGCGCGATCCCTATGAGGGGCCACGTGGAAGCAGGCACTGGCCTCCTGCTGGGCAGCTGTGCGTGGGGCCGAGCGGCGCTGCAGGTTCTCCTCCTTGGAGAGCGTGTCCCCTGGGCCCCAGGGCGCATCCTGGCCACCCAGAGCACCTGGGGAGGATGGCCGTGCGACCAGCACCTCCACGCTGCTCATCTCTGCGCCATGCGCCCCACATTCCCAGCCCCCCCGCCTCGTGCTTAGACTCCGTCCAGGCTGGCGAGGAGGCTGCTCCACGAGTGATGGCCCCCCTCATTCCCAAACCCCCTCCCTGCAGTTCTACTTCCGCTGTCCGTGGGTCACCCTGGGAGAAGTAGAATAGGGGTCGGTCGGGGAAACAAGCCGGCAGGGACAGAGCGGCGTGTTCTCTGCTGTGTTCGACAGCCGCTAGTTGCTTCTGCTGCGTGCTGGGCCACCACTGCCCATCAGGCACTCTTTCCAGGAAGTGGGGGATTGAACACGAAGAGGAGAAGCGTTACAGTTGGGGGGGGGAGCCTGTGGGGGCGCACGCCTCGTGGCCGGTCAGGCCGGCCCCGGCAGCGCAACCGGACCGGGCAGGGGCTGAGCCGGGCTGTCCCCGGGCTGCGCTCCCCGAGGGAGGCAGGAGGGCTGCCGAGCGGTCTGGCCCTCGACACCCCAGGACCCTCGCTCCGTCCTCTTCAAGGGGCCGGGAGCAGGTGGGAACGGGGCTTGGGGGACTTGCCATGCTAGTGGCCAGGCCCAGGCTGGGGGCCACCACACCGGGCCTTGCGCCCTGAG
>NW_025335545.1:39387-114506 GCF_004798865.1 Varanus komodoensis
CATCACCTGTAGGAGGCATGTGATCCGGCCCTTTTCCAGTTCCTTGTAGGAGAATACTTCAGTTTTATCTTTGTTTTATGAGCTCTTTTTCAGGTTCTTTTATGGTGGGCGGACCTCCTCCCAGACGCCATCCGGTGCTCCAAGCGCAGTCCAAAACTTCCCGCGTCAGTCAGAAGATGCCCCGTCAGCATTTGGGAGCCGTCCATGGGCAAGCGCATTCCAGCACGGACATGAAAAGGATTAACAATAAAACGTTATTGACCATATTAAGTGAATAGATAATTCACAATAAAATGCTGTCATCCTATTAAAGCAGTATTATATTGTTGCAGAACTCTCAGAGCTCCAGCTGTGGGCGGGATAGTAACAGAATAAATAGCAATAAATACTAGTGTGCATTCTTGCAGGCCTGACTTAGCCAGCGGCGGCAGTGGAGGGAGCTGCAACCGTCAGTCCTGCACTTCACTCAGGGCTAGGCTATGGCAGAAAGAATTCTCCTTCATCTTCTTCCTGGCATTGTGGTAATCCCAGGACCAAGGTTTTGGCCCTTGCGACGGGGTTTCCGCAGCGCTTAGGGAGTGAGTGACGTGCCCAGGAGCTCCAGACACGAGCCATTTCTGGCGCACGCCGATCCCCCTTGCCAGCGTCTTCAGGGGCGCATGCGATGCTGCCTCCCCGCAGCGCCTCTCCAAAAGCTGCCGGCGACTGCGATTTTCCGGACTCCTGCGCGTTGCTTGGTCAGGTCGCCCTTGCAAAGCACCTGGATGGTCGCGTTCTGCTAGTGGGCTCCATCGCTTGCCTGCGCACCAGTGGGAGAGGCCCGTCCTTTGCTGTCCCGAATCTTCCATTGCTCCTTTCTGGATTTCTCCTGGCTGTGCGAGCAAAGTTGGGGCGTTCTTGGTGGTGGGAGACGGGGAAGGGGAGCCCCTTTGCAGGGGACGGGTGCCTGGTACCATGCCCTGCATCTACGCGAAATAAACCCGGGTCTCGATGCAACCAGATGTCCACCTACATCCGTTGCAGTCTGAATGTCACTCTGCCACGGCTCAGAGAGCACGGCTGGGGCAGAAACCCTGCTGGGGGGCCATGGCGAAGGGGGGCAGCAGAGCTGTGGCTTCCAGCCACTGGGCCCCCCTCCCTAGGTGTTTCAAGGCAGAGTTTATGCAGGAAGCCCCCTGAAACCAGAATGCAAGAGGCCCTGACATCCATCAGGCCCTGAAATTCACGGGATGGCTCTTCTCCTTCTTGCGAGCCGGTCCTGGCACACAGCCGCCCCCGGGAAGGAATCCGCGCCAAGCGCCAGCGCTGTGCAGACGCTCCCTTCGTGCCTGGCCTCCCTCTGCCTGCAGCCACCTCCCCTTGCCCGCCGGCCTCCGTCTTTCTCCCGCTCCTGTCACTGCTGCCCCACCACCCGGCAGCTTTTATTCTGTCTAAATGTGCATGGGATCGTTACCCGCCCCCCACCGCTCCCCCGTCTGTTCCTCCTTAATGTAATTTTTGTGGAAGGAAACTAAAAAGGGATGAAGTGGTCCAGAAAACCCAAAAAGGCCAAGGTGCAAGACATGCCCATGTGATTCTGCAGTCAAGACCACTGGCAACCATCCTTACGTCCCTCTCCTCCTGCTGCTCAAAATCTCATGCCCACAACAACCCTGCGAGGTAGGCTGGGCCAAGAGGCTGTGACTGGCCCCAAGCCACCCCGCCGGCTCCATGGCTGCGTGGACACTTGAGCCCCGACCCCCGAGTCCCAGCGCCACGGTCCTGCCCACTGCCCCACAGTGGCTCTCAATTTATCGCGCTGCTAAACCTCCCCGCTGCCAAAGCTTCTCCGGAAAGCCCACAGCAATATATTCCATACAGTACAGGAATATGATAAACATGATATAAATGTTCAAATTTTAGGACTATGGTAGAACAGCAGAGCAAAATCTTGCCCCCGGCCACCACCCCGGGCTGTGGAAACCCACGTGCTCAGGATTCTGCTTCGAGTCTCTCTCTCCCGTTTTGTTTCTCCTGGATTTCGCTCTTCCCGGGTTTGGGCAGCAAGAAATTCTGCATTTCGCGTTGTCCGTGACTGGACCCTGTCCTGCAAGAGCCTCGCATGCAGCAGCCACCGCCGCGAAGCATCGCACGTTCACGGCAGCGTTTGCAACATCAAACGTTGCCTGGCGCCGTCATTATTTGCTCTTCGGCGCCAGGCGAAGACCTTTATTTAAAAGTTATTTAACTGTTAATTTATTATTATTTCATTATAGATTTTAATATATATTGCCGAGATCGTACCAGGTTTTAAATTATTGATTGTATTTTTATTTTTATTTCGGATGTTGGGAGCCGCCCCGAGGCTTTGTTGCAATGGGGGCGGCATAGAAATGTTTTAAATAAATAAAATAAAATAAAATAAAATAAAATAAAATAAAATAAAATAAAATAACGCCCGGGCGGCTCTGCTGCTCCGCTCTGCGCTCCCCGCCCCGCCCGTGTCGTCACGAGGGCACCGCCTTTCTCCAGTGACGTATTATACGGAAGCGGCGCGCGGCGCGCGAGGCGTGTCGTGCTCCCCTGCCGGGCGTTCGCAGGCTCGCTTTACGGCCGCCTCGTGCGACGCTCCTCCTTTTCCTCTCCTCGCTAAGATGGCGGCGGCCGGGGTGAGCTTGCTTTTGGTGCAGGGGTCGCGTCCCATCCGTTTGCATCCGGCTTCGGAGTGCGGCGGAGGGGCCCGGGTGGTCGGGGACGTGGACGGGAGGGCCTCAGCCCCCCGGGGGGTGGGATATGAGTGGGGAGCGGCGCCTGGGGGCGAGCGGCCGGCGAAGCAGAGGGCCCCGGGTGCGAAGGTGAGGCTGCTCTCGCCTCCCTCTGCCCCGCCCCCTCCGGTCATTCGGTGGAAATTGCCCCGTTGTGGCGCTTAAGGTCCGGTTGAAGAGGGGGAGGACATGACGCCTCCCCCGTTTTAGTAGGGGTTATGGGGCTGGGACGCTTGGGGGGCTGGGGGAGCGCTGGAGGGGCTCCTTGGAGGCTGCCAGCGGGGAACTAGGTTTCATCAGCTTCCCCCCAACCTGGTGCCCCTCCAGGTGCGTTGGACTACAGTACCCACTCCCCCCCCCCCGTTAATTAATTGAGCGGCGAGAGCCCTGGTTTGGTGGCATACTCCAACCCCGCAGCAGAAGGCCCACTGTTGTTGCCCCAGAGCACCCCATGGCCATGTCTGTTGGGGGGCAGTGGGAGGCATCCGCAGGTTGTGGAAGCTGTGCCGAGCATTAAAAGCCAAGCAGCTCCTCTCGAGCTTTGGATGGGGGCCCAGAGGTTGGCCGCGGTAGAGGCATCGCCTGGCCACTGTGGCCCATGCCCCGTGCTTTCTGGGCTGACCTGCGGGGGGAGGGTTCCTGAGAGGGTCTGTCATTGGAGAGAGAGAGTGGGAGTTCCGCTTTGTGAAGTGGGGGGCTTTGGAGGGTCTGTCGAATGCACAGTCATTTCTTAGGGGAGATGGGGAGGGCCCACGGGGTGCGAGCAGATCCCGTGATATGCATGCCAGCGGCTGTCACTGCTGCGAGTCGTATGGTGAGGCCTGGGAAAGACCCACAGCAGGTGGCTAAGCAGTGGAGGCCCAGTTTCTGCATTCTAGAGGGGCTGCTGTGGTTTGACGCACCAGTGGGGGGTCCTCCGGGCTTCAGCGTAGCATTCCTGAGTGCTCTGCTTGGTGGGTGTGGCCCTGCTTAAGGAACAGGCCTGGTTTCCAGGGTGGTTTTGAGCAGAGGCTCAGAGTGAGTGGAGGCAACTGGATGGACGGACGGTGGCCTTTGTGGGATTATTTTTAGCGGTGAGAGCATTCAGGAAGGGAGGGGAAGCCCTGGAGGTATTGCAGTGTCAGTGCTGCAGCGTCAGAAGATCGGCGGCGCTGAGCTGCAGTGACGATCTCAGATGTTGTGTCTTTGCCTGCCACTATAAAGTGTTATGTCTGCTCCTCCTGCAGCTGACTTCAAGATAATTTTGGATTTCTCTGGAAGGGAAGGCTTCATGTGCTAGGTTAGGAATCCCTCTTGGTGGTCAGGGTGACCGGCTGCTGTGTCAGCCTGGCTTCTCATGCGGTTTTCTTTCTTACAGACCCTTTATACCTATCCTGAGAACTGGCGGGCGTTCAAAGCCCTTATCGCTGCCCAGTACAGTGGTGCCAAGATCAAAGTCCTCAGCACTCCCCCGCAGTTCCACTTTGGGCAGACCAACAAGACCCCAGAGTTCCTGAAGAAATTCCCAGTGGGAAAGGTGAGTCACTGACCCTGTCTTCTTCTCTGCCCGCCCTTTGGGTTTGTTCGTTCTTTGAGTCGGTGAATTGGGCTCAATGACTTGCTCTCTTCCCAGTTTTCCAGGCATTGGATTAACATGGTGGGCTGGGTTGCCGTTGTGTTGTTGTTGTTGTTGTTATTTTATGTCTTTGCTGGCCAATAGTTATAGCTCTCTGGATGGTCTCCAGCAGCACTGGAAATACAATATAAAAGTACAAATAGCAGTGAAACACCATAATAGTTTTAGTATAAAATTGAAGAGTCAGGTTTAAAGCCAAAACTCAATATGCCCTGGAGCAGTGATGCTTAGTTTTGAAAAAGGCCCTGTTTCCCCGTTGTCTGTGAGCAGGTGTGCAGCTCGCTGTCTTGTTGCCGGGCCCTGGTTGGGTCCAGGCTGAGGCCCAGGGAGCGCTCGTTGGCTCGGGAGCGCACCAGGGGCCCTGTCGTTGAAGTCTAGCACGCGGCCCAAAAAGAGCCGTTACGCTCCCTAGACACGGGAACACACAGTGTGCAGCATTGACATGGTCGCGCAGCGTGTGCAAAGCGATCTGCATGCAGTGTGTGTGATACTTGGAACGACGCTGCAACATCGGTCAGCGTTACGGGCCCTCAGACTGGCGCTCAGCTCCAGGAGTAGCTTCGGGAGCGTGTGCCGGCTGGCGGCAGAGGCAGAAACTGGCCCGAGGAGCCGCTCGGAGCTCAGGGCTCTTGGCAGCTGCCTCAGAGCAGCCTGCAAAGGGAAGGTGTGTGCTTTTTAAAATAAAGGGGACCGTTCCTGTGCTTGCTTTGTAGGCATTTGCATGCGTTTAATTATAGAGCCTGCCTTCGGTCGTGGTGCGGCCAGTTTGTTTAGGACTGGTGGGGTTTTAATGTTTGTAAGCCATTGGGGTGGTGTATTAACGCAGCCACTCAATTTTGGGAACTGTGGCTGACCTCGCACACTGATCCAGCTCAGCCGGGCTTCTGTGAATCCCAGGAGGTCAAGCATGGATACCTGCCTGTTTCCTCTGGAAGCTCTTCAGGTCTGCCACTCTGGCCTGCTGGTGAAAGGTCTCTTGGGCAGGGGGTGCAAACTGTCCGATGGGAAAGGAAAGAAAGGGAGTAAGGCTGAGCCGGATTCTTCCCAGACATATTAGTAAATTGGTCTGCTGGGAGATGTGGCTTTGTGGAGCCCAGCTCTTCACCCTCCCACCTGTGGCTGCGTCTGGGGAGCAGCGTTTGTGTCCCAAGGACTGGTGGAGGGCAGAGCGGCCGGCAGCCTCGAGCGCCATACGCTGGTTTCTGTGCAAGTTGGGATGCTGCGGCTCCCTCCGGATTGCCGCAGGCCTCTCTGTGTGGGGCAGGATCAGGCTCGGGCAGGGGCTCCCAGGCGCTGCTCTGGCACCCCTCACGTGGGACCCCTGCGAGGGTCTGGCTGGGAGCTCAGGAGAGGCTGTTTTTCTTCATAGGTGCCAGCCTTCGAAGCGGATGATGGGTTCTGCGTGTTTGAGAGCAATGCCATTGCACACTACGGTAATCGCCCTGATCTCCTGCCCGGGAGGGAGTGGTCGAGGCATCAGGAGCAGGGCCTGGCAAGCAGCTCCTGGACCCGCAGGGGCTGTGAGGTGGCTGGGTGTCCTGGCTGGGTGCCTGTCGGGGCTGGGGGCAGGGATTCTGGGCCTCCCTGTGCTGAAGCCTACAGGTGCCGAGCTCCTTGGCGGGCTGGATTCGAGCATGGATGGGCTCGTTGGTTTGCCCCGTCTGCTTCCTTGCCAACCAGCACTCAAGAAGGGCCCGTGCTGCTCTGCTGCGGACACCACTGTGCGGGAGCGGATCCGCTCACTCCAGGAGGCAGAGCGTGAGCAGCTCTTGGGCCCCCCCGGCTCGGTTCTGCTTCGCTCCAGACTCTGGCCCCTAACTTGCATCCTGTCGTGTCCGCTTGCCTCCTTGCCCCAGTCAGCAACGAAGAGCTGCGAGGAGCGTCCAAGGAGGCAGCTGCCCAGGTCATCCAGTGGGTGAGCTTCGCCGACAGCGACATCGTTCCCCCGGCGAGTACCTGGGTCTTCCCCACTCTTGGCATCATGCAGTATAACAAGCAGGTCAGTGGCCCGAGAGGGAAGCCCCTTTGTGCCGAGTCAGACTGCTTGGTAGTTTTGCCGTGAGTTGGGGCGCCCAGTGCCCTTTCGGTGCCATTGACTAGGGCTCCCAGGCGTCCCTCCCAGCAGGCGTCTGGGGATCGCAGGAGTTGTAGTCCAAGGCACCTGGAGGGCCTCGGCTTGTGTGTGTCTAATGCGATGCAGGGAGGCTCCCGTATCCACGTGAGATGGGTTCCAGGCTGCCATCAGGCGCCTGAAGTGTGGGTCGTCGCAAACACTATTCTGTGAGGTCGACCCTCGCATTCGTGGGGCGAGGGGCTCAGGACCCCTGTGAAAGTGGGAGTACCAGAAATGCGTCTAGGCCTCCCGCAAGTTGCTCCTCCTGCTGTGAGCCAGGTGGGGGTGGGGGGGCAGCCGGGAGGGAGAGCATTTCCTGTGGGGGTGGCTAACCCTAACCCTCTCCTTGCCTTTTTCTGTTTAAGTTTTTGGGGCAGTGGTCAACTGCAGTTAAGTGAAACCACCGACTGCAGTGGCAAATATGGGGGTTTCCTGTATGGTGTATGTAGTCCGATTATTATATAATCACCATAATCCTGTAACAAGGCGCTCCCAACAGCCCTTTCCCAGCCGGGCTAGAAGTCCTGCTGCGTCTTCCCAGGGGCCCGGCAGTTCTCATGGTGTTGCCCCAGGAAGCACGCTGGTGGCTGTTTTCCCTTTACCCCGAATGGAATTTGCTGGTGTAGCAGCATGCAGACCTGGGGCTCCATTTCGCGCTTGCAATGGCCTCAGCTGGGCTTCACGCGGGGACCTGCCCCGTGCTCTGCCTCGCGGTTGGTTTCCCACATTGATCTGGACATGCGTCTGTGCAGGGACCATCCCTTGCCTGCCTTCTGGAGGAGGAGTTTTGCCACCGCCGCCTCTCGGGAGTCAGCGCGAAATCGCTTTGCCTTTGCCCCCTTCCAGGCCACAGAGCTCGCCAAGGAGGAAGTGAAACGGATACTGGGCCTCCTCGACTCCCACCTGAAGACGAGGACGTTCCTGGTGGGCGAGCGTGTCACGCTGGCTGACATCACGGTCGTCTGCACCCTGCTCTGGCTGTACAAGCAGGTGGGCCGTCCGGCCGTCTTTCCGTTCCCCCTCCCCCGGCTGCGGGGAGTGCCCCTGGCGAAGGCTCCCTGGGGGCAGCGGCTGGTCGAAGTGCTGGCACTGTGCAGAGGGTGCCTCTGCGAGGCGTGAGCCGCTTCTCTGGCCAGTCACAGCTCTGCCTCGTCTGCTCTCACTTGCCCGTAAAGATGGGGGTTTGTGGGGCCAGGTGTGTGGCCAAGGAAGCGAGCGCCCCCCAGACATTTGGGGGCCAGGGCCCGCGTCTCTGGTGACCCACTGGCAGCTGAGAAGCCATGGAGAGCTGGCTCGCCTCTTCCTTTCTGCCCCTCGGCTGGCTGGGCCTCCAGCCCGGAGGCCAGACTTGGACGGAGTTAGCAGCCGGTGATGCCGAAGGGCAGGCTCCTAGCTTCGGTGTGGGGGACGTCGCACTTCTGAACGCTGCAAGGAGAGAAAACCCAGTGGGGCTTTGTCGTGCCTCGGACGAGGCTAGCATCTTCAGTTCTGTTTACTGAAGAACTTGCTGTTACTTGTGGGAAAGGGCCCGCTTTTTGTGCCGTTCTCCCTCCTCTTCTCTGCCACGGCTTCACTTCTGCTTTTAAACCAAGTGGAGTCACTCCCTATGGTCAAACTTGGGACCCTTTGGCCACACCAGAGAAAGGGGCAGGAGACAGACTTGGCGCTTGTCCACGTAGCTGTAAACAGTGGTTCAGTTACATGCAGGGTACATTGGCTAACACCCAGTGTTCATTCCATGCGGAACAGAATCCATCACTTGCATCGGTGTGGCTTGAGTGGCACTTGGCCGCAATGCACTCATTTCAGTGACTCTTCCCGTGCTGTACCTCTGTGTGAATACTTCGTGTGTATTTGCTAATTTCGGACACAGGCTCTTGCAGCTGAGGTCCGCTATGGGCACACATGTGCATCACCCAATCCGCTCTTCTCCTTTTTGTCTCCAGGTTTTGGAGCCGTCCTTCCGTCAAGCTTATGAAAATGTTAATCGTTGGTTTGTGACCTGCATAAACCAGCCACAGTTCAAGGCCGTCCTGGGAGAAGTGAAGCTGTGCGAGAAGATGGCACAGTTTGATGGTAAAGGCACAGGGAGCTCGTGCTAAATTGTTAGCCTTTAAATCTTTGTTAGTCTTTAAATTTTTCATGGATGCTCTTTTGCGGGGCCCTGATTTTTGTGGTTATTCTTGCCGTGGGTAAGTTTTCAGCTTTAGTGGCTGGCTCCTTCACTTAGAGACGAACATAAAAGAAGCGCTCTGAGTGGCAGAAGAGATGGCCAGGGCCTCACGACAGCGTGTTCTTGCAGGGAGACTGTGGCATCTGAGATTTGCCACAGTCAGATTGCTGCTCTGTGGCCGGGCAGTGGGATCCGAGGGTGGTATTCCTCAGACTCTCCCCCGAGACCTTGTTGCCTCAGGATGCCTAAGACAGACCTGGGAGCTCTCTGCCCGCAGGTCCTGCGCTTTGCCTCTGAATAGCTTCTCAGCTTGGCCGCTCTCCTTGTTCCTGCAGCCAAGAGGTTTGCTGAGAACCAGCCCAAGAAGGATGTGCCCAAGAAGGAGAAGCAGCCGAAGGAGGAGAAGAGGCCGGAGAGGAAGGAGGAGAAGAAGCCGGAGCCGGAGGAGGAGCTGGATGAGTGCGAGCAAGCTCTGGCGGCCGAGCCCAAATCCAAAGACCCCTTTGCTCACCTCCCCAAGAGGTAAGTCCACGGGATGGAGATGGAGGTGCTGCGGTGCCGCCTGGCAGCTTTCGGAGCGGGGCCCCACGTGCCAGGGAACGGGGTGCCGTCTCGGCCAAGCCTGGCTCCGCTCTGCTTGAAAGGCAGGGGGACCTTTTGCATCCATGTGGCCAAGGCCAGGCCTTTGGGCGCCCCTTCTCCTCCTCCCACAATCCCCGGTACTGTGTGTACTCGGAGCAGTTATGCTCCACTCGTCCCCCTGAAAGCAGGATGGGCTCCGCAGCCCCTGCAGCTCGGGATCTGCCTTCAGCACAGGAGCTTCTCAGAGTGGCCTTCGGCAGCCAGTTTCCCCGCAGCCCTGCTCCTCGTCTCGCGGGTGCCTGACGGCCAGGGTCTCTGGCTCCCGTCTCCAGTTGGAAGGGGGCTGCACGCTCCTCAGATGTGCAGAGTCGTGCCTTGGGGAACCCTGCTCTGGCATTAAGTAGAAAATGCTTCTGCGTCAACTTACCAAAAATAGGAGAGCTACTGGCTCACCTGGTCAAGAGGTCTCCTGGAGGGCAGAACCTCTGGGAGGATTCCGGATGGAACTGAAGTCCCAGCATTTTCCAGAGCTGCTGAAAGGAGCTTGAAACAAGCTTCCCAGTCTAAACTAGCCCAGCTGTTTGGAGACGGAGTTCTTCATTTTGTTCCTTCCTTCTCCCCTTCCTGTTTTTTTCTTGGCCACTTGAGCATTTCAGTGGATGTCAGGCGGAAAATAAATCTTGCAAGCAAAAGATGTGACACTCAACAGTAGCATCCGCGGAAAATAAAAGCAGCTGTTCGGTCAGCTCCACCCCAGATGGAAAATTTTAAGGATTGAACCTCTGGGTCAGGAAGGGGGGAATTGGCTGGTGCAGAAAACCCCACGGCTTGCTCCAGGCGAGCCTCAGCCAGGGGGGTGTTTCCCAAATCAAATAGGGTGGGTGAAAGGCAGCTTTCTGGATTCTCCCTGCCTGCCCACCGAAGAAGTTCGACTAGCCCCGGCCACACGGGACCTGAGCAGCAAGCCCAACCCTCTGGATTCTTCCTGGCCATGGCCCGGGAAGCCGCTCCCTCGCGCAGCCCCTGGCCAGAGGCGTCTGCAGCATCCGCTCTCGATGGGCAGCGCGGCAGCTGCTGCTAAACGAAAGCAGGTTTCCGCGTCCTCTGCAAAGCCACCCTTTCCTCCACTACGTGAGCCTGCTGTGGACAGTGGCGGACCGTTTGCTGCATGTGCCCCCCCCCCCCGGCGGGACATGTGCTACCCCCACAGAGGCCTCGGGTGGCAAACCTGGGCCCGGGGAGTGCCCCAGAGAAAGTGGGGCTCAGTCAGGGGCAGCGCTGTCTCGGGGACAGCATCTCATTCGACACGCCACCTCACCCGTCTGAGACGGGGCTGGCTTCAGGCAGGTGTGGGATCGCCTGGAGACGAGCGGCAGCGCCTGGGGGCCACCGGCCGTCTCTGGCTTCCTGCATGGAAGCTCTCCAGAACAGCCCGTCCTCGGCAGCCCTGCTCTGCCTCCGGATCCCCCGCGGGACGGATCCCCCTCGCAGCCGCTCTTCCTCCTCTGCCTCTGGCTTTGCCTTGCCGAGCGGGATGGCCTCCCCCGGGGAGCCGTGCCTGGGAGGGGGCAGCTGCGGGTCTGCCCTCTCAGCAGTGACCCTGGGCGGTCCTCCCGGCAGAGGCGGCCCTGCACGCTGGGGCTGCCTCTGCGCTGCCGGGAGCGGGCGCCAGGGGGCAGCAGAGCCCGCCTTTGGCTGCCCGCCCCGCCACGCCCTGCCACGTGCCTGGGGCAGCTGCTCTGCTTCCTTCCAGCCAGGGTGCGCGCGTTCCCCACTGGGTGGGTGGGAGGGAGGGAGGGAGGGAGGGGCAGGCCGGCCGGCCGTGAGTGTGGCCGAGGGGTCTTGTTTTGCAGAACTTGGGCTGGCGAGAAACGTGTGCAGGAGGGAGGGAGGGAGGGGGTGCTTCTGTTTTTAACCCAGGCCAGAAGCCGGGGCCCTCGGCAGCGTGTGTGCAGCTGCGAGGAGCAAGCCGGGGCGGGGGAGGCTGTGGGGGAGGCGGCCTTTGCTGCAGATCGCCAGCCGAGCCCGGGCACGTTCCCGTTGCGGCCGGCGCTCGAGGGCCCCGGTCACGGTCGTCTGTCGTAGGGGAGGCGAGGCGACGAAACCGCATCCAGGCCCGAGCCTGCTTGAAGGGGAGGGGTGCCTTCCCCGGGCAAAGCGCGCCCCATGACTGAGCCGCCGTCCCTCTGTGCCCCGCGCACAGCGTGTTTCGCAACTGCCGCGGGCAGCCGACGTTGGCCGCGTTGCAACAGTTCGGCCATTGCAGCAACGAGCCGCCCGGTGAGCCAGTGCCGTCTGGAACAGTGGCTGGCTTGTCTGTCGGGAGGAGCCGCCCCCGCCCCGCCGCTCCCTGCCAGGCACAACCAAGGGTGCTCTCGCTTCCAAATCCGGCGGGTCATGAGGCTGCGGCGCCTTTCACCCACATGATCCCCGCCTCCTGGAAGAACCAGTTCCAGGGAGAGCCTTGTGCTGGGCAGCACGGGAGGAGGAGAACTGGGGGAAAGGGGGCGGAAGGCCTGGTGGCCTGGAGAGGGGACCCCAACCCTTCAATTCCCAGTGGCTTGGGGCCAGATGACTGCGAGGGCTTTCTCTGCCTGCAGAAACGTGCCTGGGGGTCGGACCGTCCTGGGCGGCCTTGCTCTTTGCTCCAGCAGCAATGACGGCTCTGTTACAGGCTTCTGTTGGTGGTGGCCCCACACAGTCGCTCTCCTTTCCCCGAGTGCCCCACTGGCGCTCTGCTTGGCCTGGAACTGGTCTGTGGCCAGAGGGCTGGACTGGGAATCTTGACACCGCGCGCCATTTTCCCAGCGAGCCCGCTGGGGTGCTTCCGGCCAGTCGCTCCATCTCAGGTCAACCTCACAGGGCTGTCGCAAGGATGAAAACGGGGGGGGGGCAAATGCGAGGCGGTCTTGGGTTCCTCGCCGGAGGAAAGAGGACGCAGGCGCAGTGAAATGCGTCCGGGATTCCTGCGTCCGAGGGTCTGGGGCCGTCGGGGCTGTGCTGGTCCATCCACCGTTGCGGCCATGCCCTTCGCAAGCGCTGGCTGGAAAGGCCCCATGGCGATGGAGGCCGAGCAGGTGACCTGCCGCGGAGGCGCGAACGGTGCCTCCCCTGGGCAGAGCGAGCAGTGGCGCCCGTCTGTTTTCGCTGCAGCACCTTCGTCATGGACGAGTTCAAGCGGAAGTACTCCAACGAAGACACGGCCACCGTGGCTCTGCCCCACTTCTGGGAGCACTTTGACAAGGAGGGCTGGTCCATCTGGTACGCGGAGTACCGCTTCCCCGAAGAGCTGGCACAGACCTTCATGAGCTGCAATCTGATCACGGGTGAGGCCGCCCGCCCCCTCGTCCCCCGCCCTCCCCTCAGGCTTGGTCGCTCGGCCGGACCCAGCAGCAGCAGCTTGTCCCTCTTCCCGCAGGCATGTTCCAGCGCCTGGACAAGCTCCGCAAGAACGCCTTTGCATCCGTCATCCTCTTCGGCACCAACAACGATAGCAGCATCTCCGGCGTCTGGGTCTTCCGGGGGCAAGAGCTGGCCTTTCCGGTGAGTCGGGGCTCCATCATCTTGGGGCACGGGCGTGTGAATGTGCATAAACTGGCAGAAACCCAGGAGTGGGGAAGCTTCAGGCCAGTGTTTGTTTATTAGATTTATACCCCACTTTTTTTCTTGCAGAGAGCTCAAAGTGGCTTCCTCTCCCTGCCCCACCACAGCCCTGTGAGATGGGGCTTTCCCCCTCGGGCTGTTGTGGAAGAAGCCGATTAAAATGGACAAGGAGAGCCTCCCTCGAGGCTTTTCACAGCCCCTCTGAGCTTCAGTCTGGCATTGTCTTTCCAGAAGCAGTTGGGAAAAATAGCCATTTATATGCCAGGTGGGGAAGCAGTCCCAGCCAGTGCCCAGAGCAAGCAGTCATGAGCTTTGTCAGCATTTGTGCACCCTTTCCTGACCGACAGAGAAAGACTTGTCTGAACGAGGGGCCAGAGCTTCCGCTCGCTTTGGTGGAGGTGCAGTTCTGGCGAGCGGAGGACATCCTTCCCATCTTGCGCAGCCGGCGCTCCCGTGGGAGGGAAATTGCGTTCCTGATATCCGCTGCACGTTGGTTCCCGCAGCCGGCTCAGGCGGCCAAGTCGCTGCAGCCTGGGAGTGAAACAGAGCCACCTTGCAGCAGGTCATGGCCTTGGCTTCTTGGGGGACTTCCTGGAAATCCGACGCATGGAAATGTGTCGACTGCACCAGGGAAAGCCGCTTGCTTAAATGCGCCTGCCCGGGGCTGGTGGGCCATTCGTGACCCCCGGCAGGTTTTGGTCTGCAGTTCTCCTGCACCCTCGTGCTGGCTGGGCTGGGTGGGGCTTCCAGGCCAAGACCATTGGGGGCTGCCAGTTGCCCACCCTCACGGGGGAGGGTCTCAGCAGCAGCCTGACCGCTTGTTGCGAGTCGAGGGGCAAGAGTAGTTGAGAGACTGCACGTATGTGCGTGTGGAACGCTGCGGGTGCCGGCACAGGAGCCCGGAGCCCAGCAGGCAGGGGGCGGGCGCCTGTCCGTGCCGCCTGTTCCCTGGCCAGGGCAGCGCCTCCCGTTCTGAGCTCCCTGGGGCCCTGAAGGGAGCCTGCGATCTCACGGGCTGGGGTTGCACAGCCCCCTTCCGTTGCCGCCCGCGTCTCCTGCATCGCCGTTGGGACACCTGCAGGCTCGGCCGCGTGTCGGCCATTGCTCCTCGTTGGTAAGAACAAAGGGGAGTCCTGGGCCCCCTCAGACCTGCGTGCGCTTTTACCGTGGCCTCGCCTTCCCCGAGAGTCTCCGCCGCCCCAAGCCGAGTGCCTAGCAGCCACTGAGCTGGCCTGGCGTGTGTCCCCCACCTGTCCTGACCTGCCTCTCCTGCCGTTCGCAGCTGAGCCCCGACTGGCAGGTGGATTACGAGTCTTACACCTGGAGGAAGCTGTGTCCGGAGAGCGAGGAGTGCAAGACGCTGGTGAAGGAGTACTTCATGTGGGAGGGGGCGTTCGCGCACGTCGGCAAAGCCGTCAACCAGGGCAAGATTTTCAAGTGACGGCCGGCGGGGAGCTGCCACGGGACGTGAGCCTTCCGAGGGACAGATCTCTGGAGCGGCAGCCGCAGCTAAGGGTGGGAACGACTCGAGCAGGAGAAGAGACTCTGTGACGTTTAGGAGTGAATTAAACGCTCGCGCGTGCTAGTCCTGTTCCTCTCCTGTCCGTCTGTTCTCAAGCGCAACGGGCACGCCGGCGCTGCCCGTCTCCCCTGCCCCCCGTAAGTGGGGCCAGGGGGCTGTGGCAGCAAAGGCCGTTCGGCCGGGCGGAAGCTTCCTGGCCGAGCCAAGCAGCGACCTGGCGGTTCTCGGCTTCCGGAACTCCCCCGGCCTTCTCCCGGCTGCTCCTGCTCCGCGGGAGCCTCATCGCACCAGGCTGCTCAGGAGCAGCGTCTGCATCTGCCCCACAGGTTCCTGGGGGCAGGGGAGCCGCCACTGCAACGGCCCTGCACCCCCATGCTGAGCAAATTGGCCACAGGAGGCGGACACGGAGGAAGTGGGGGGAAGCAGCCCGCGTGGGCGTCGGGAGACTTGGGCCCCCTCCTCTGCGAGCGCAGTCCGGGCCCCGCGTCAGCCCGTGCTGGTGCGCGCAGCCGCTTCTGCGGGGCCGCGGCGTCGCTCGGCCCCGGGGGAGGTGGCGGGGCCGCCAGGTGAGAGCTGCCTGCAGCTGGGCTGGGCCGCACCCTCAGGCTGGCCAGGGTTGGTGGGGCCGGCAGCCGTTCGCCAGGGTGACGGGTGGGAGGTGTCTCCGTCACCGCCTCCCTGGGCCGCGTGACCGAGCCTGGTGCCTCCCGCAGGCGAGGCTGCGTTCGGCCGCCCGTCCAGAGCCGGCCCGCTGTTGTCTGCCGGAGCCGTGGCCTCACGAAAGCCGTGGGCTCGGGGGCACTCGCCTTGCGGTCCGCACGGGTGTGCTCAGCCCAGCCTTCGGTGGGGTGGCGGGTTTGGAGCCCTGCCTCTCTGCTGAGGCTCTTCATGGGAGGCAGAGGGACGCGGAAACATGGCGTGGGGTGTTGCTCTCTTCCCCCAACTCAGCTCCTTTAATCTGCTGATGTAAAAGCAAAGAACAGCCCCACACCTCCTATATTGATTCAGGCCTCGCCTAAGCAAACAAGAGAGGTGATTATCAGAGTACAGCTGGCTGCCCTGTCTGGGTGGACAAGGGATAAACAGTTTAGATATTCCCCGCCTGCAATTGGTAGAGGTCAAGCAGTGGATCCCCCAGCAATCGGGAAGGGGCATGGCCCTTCCCCGCGTTGAGAGCGCCTTATCCTAATCTGGTGAAACACAGCAAGGCCCGGAATGTTGCGTTGGTGCCTCTTACTGCGTCCGTGCATGGCGTCTTGATTTTTTTAACAAGTTTCTGGCCCTCATGGCATTTCAGGAAGCTGCAGTGAGGCTTGCTCGAGGCAGCCGTCGTGCCCGTAGGGATGCGTTGCGTGAGTAGCAGTGCTTGCAGAATGGCCCCAGGTTAGAAATGGGCTCTGCAACGGAGAGAGCGGAGATCTGTCTTTAAACCGGTGTTGCATGCAGGTTGGATCACTTACACTCAGCTCTCCACATTTGCAGGGCTTACGGGCGCAAGACCCCTGTGGAAGTGGAAAACCCCCAAATATCTGTAGCCCTCACCAGTGTCGCCTCTTTGCAGTGAGGAGATGCTGGCCAGATTTCCCTCTGGATGGGCGTGGCAGGAAGATCTTTTTCGGAGGTCTTCCTCTCTCCCCTTTCACTTCCTCTCCATGGTGATCACAATTTTCTGCAGTAACTTTTAAAAATTCATGGGCTTCACAGGAATTTGTTCCTCAAGCATGGGGTTGTTCACAACTCGGGGATGGCCTGTCTGCTCCATGCAGGACAGCAGACTGCTTGGGAGTTTGATCCGGGACTTGTTTTCATTTATTTCATGTAAAGCTTTCATATCCTGCCCTTCACAATGTCTCAGGGTGGTAATACAATAAGATAAATAAGCTGGATGCCCCCCAGGATCGTATTCTTACTCTCCAAGATCCTGGGCAAGAACCAGATCGAGCTGGATGGAGGCCAGTTGGTTCTCGGCCTGGAGAGCATCCGTTGCTCCGTTTTTCAGCGACCGCCTTCCCTCGCTCACAGCAAGGTACTGGTTGCTGTGGGCCGATTCCCCAACGCCCACTATTCTCAGAGCTGGCCGCCTCTGCCCGACGCAGGGCAAGTCCTTCCCTGTTGCAAGCATCAAGGGAACTTCCACCTGGTGCTTTCCAGGGGTGCTGCAGGAAGCTATGGCGGGTCCTGCAGACAGCAACTCCCCCGTAGGCCTTTGCAAAAGGCTGCCTTAGCTGGTCCCGGGCTTGCGTCTGGGGGCACATCCGGAGCTCCGCAGGCCTGGGGCTGGTGGCCCAAGCTTGGCGGGGAGACGGCACGGAGCCACTGGGAGAATGAATCGGGCAGCCAGGCACCTGCCCTCTCTGGTTCAGGAGCAGGTCCCGGCTGCGGCCCGCTCTCCTCCCTTCCGCTTCACCGGCCCGAGTTGGCCGCCCCTCCTCACTGGGCTGCTGCGGTACCTGCAGTGGGTTTTTCCGGCATGGTGGCTTGGTGCCGTGGGTGGGGAGGCTGGGGGGAGGGGGTCGCGGCTTAGGCTAATTGCCTCCATCTGGCTTCTTGGGGGCCCTCAGGAAGAGTGAATCATGCAGGCATCCTGCGAGCGGGTGGGGCTTGGCCACGGGCAGCGCTGTGTTTATCGTCCGGAGCCAAGCGCAAGGGTGGGAGGAGGCCGGGAGCAGAGCCCCGGAACGAGCATCCGGCGGGCGTCCGGCCTCCCTCGGCCTGCCCTCCCACCCGCCTTTTTCGCCTGCAGTTGCGATCGGCCGGTTGGTGCTGCAAAGCACCGTGGAGGGCCTGCCGTGCGCAGGATTTCTCACATGGGTGCATGGCTGCACAGAAGCAAGAGGAATTCCAGGAATACAGCAGACCAAAAGAATAAGCAGCCGTCACAAAGCACAAGGGATGCGTATAGATCCGCTAAAGCCATGCAAATTACCCATCCGATCAAGTCCTTCCTCCCTGGAGGAGCTGGGATCAAACCGGCAGCCTGTGCGTGCAAAGCACGGGTGCCCCCAGCGGCCTCTCTCCTTGCAAGGGCCCTACGGGGTGGTCCTAGATGAAGGATTTGCCATCCGAGGGGAGGCACACGTTCTTTCACCAGCCACGTTGAGGCTCAACACCACCCCTGAGAAGCTGTCTGGGACTCCCAGCTCCAAGCCTTCCTGAGCAGGCCCATGCTGGGGAGTGGAAGTCCCAAAGGTCTGGAAATGCAGGGGAAAGGCCTAGGGTTGGCCTTGGTAAGCGACCTTGGGCTGGGGCACATGCTGCCCAGCAGAGGAAGTAGAGGAGAAACACTCGTGTGCAAAGGACCTGCTTTCCTGTCGTGGAGTGGCTTGTCCTTAATAAGATCAGATCCTCCATCCCGTTCACAGCCAAGCTGGCCTTGGATCGGCACAGACTTTCTGTCAGGTGAGATGCTTAGCTTCCCAGCAGGCAGAGTTTCTCGGAGATGGCCTCGACATTCCCCATCTCCGCCCAGGGAATGCCTATCCTCGTTTCCTCCTTGCCCAGCACTTTTGATGGTTTTCAAGGATCCGTGCTGTGTGCAACCTTATTGCTTCCTGCTTCTTCAGTCGTAAATATTATTACCCGTTTCAGGAGGTCCAGTTGCAACAAACCCCAAAACAGGATGGATAAAATTATGGCTTTGTCTGGGTAGATCAGAGGGATGTGGAGTGGTGGGGCATTCGATAACGAGAAAGCAAGAGCGGTGGATTAAGTGAGGCTGCATCGCTTCATGTCCCAGGGCGTCTTGGCTTGCTGTGAAAGAAATCCTCTGGTGGTGGAGCATTAAAATACCGGGAGGTTGGGTTTAGGGGGCGGAGTGGCAGCAGCAAATACGGGCACGGGTGCGTAGCTGGATCACAAATTCCCTGCTGAAGCTTTTAACATCTTGCAGCCATGAATTCTGTGGCTGGTTCTGGAATCTGGGCTCTCGGCCAGATGTAGTTGGCAGAACTTCTGCTCCATGTTCAAGCCCCTGGAGAGCGAGGGAGATCTGAACCTGGGATGGTCAGGGTGAAACCCTGAGCCAGCTTCGCTTCTGCCTTGCAAGAGCTGCCTCCTGACAACCCAGGTTTGCTCCCCTTGCGGAAAGCGAGTGGGGTGCTTAAAAGAGGGGCGGCAGCTGGAGAGACACATCTGGAATTCATCTTCCGCATTCAGCGGCTGCCACACCCAGGCATGCTCCCTGCGTGTGACAGAGATCTGCCTCTGACTCATGATCTGGGGGCGGGCGGGGGAGGCACAGGCCTAACTAGCTGGGTCGGATCCCTCTCTCCTCCTCCCGCCATCTCCCAAGAAGTTTGCATCCCACATCTTGCAGCTCGACTCGTAACTGTGAGCTTGGCGCAACTTAGGCAGCTGGTGGAAAGGGGTTTCTATCCTCTCTGCCCCCGGACACTTCCCCACCACAACCACAATCTGTCTTCCCCCCACCCCCCGGACACTTCCCCACCGCAACCACAATCCTGCCCCACCTCCCGTTATGTTGGGATCTTCAGCACGTCCAGCGTGGTGGGAGCCCTCGGAGATGCCCTCGGAGAGGTCAACGTGGGAGTCTTTACAGAAAGTTGCCCCCCCTAAGAAATCCCATGGGTGCCAAGTCCAGCATCTCCCCCCCCCCCCACACACACACACTTTAAAGTGCAGCTGAAATTGGCTTGCAGGGCAGCCGTTCGGGGAGGTGTGCGCTATAATAATGCCGGCGAGTGTCGCGGAAGGGAGATGCTGCAAGGACGACCGAGGAGGAGAAATGAGCAAGAAGGAAGAGCTGAGCGGCGACCGGGTATAATGCAGAAGGGGAAGCCGAGGCTTGCTGGAGAGAGAGGGAATTGATTGGAAATGGATCGGGCATTGGGAATTGACTGGGAATTTCTCTGAGTCGGGCCATGCGCCTTCTTGCTGGCAGGAGGGCTTCCGGCTCGCCCTCGGAGGTGCTGTGGCGTCCCGCCTGCACCGCGCGGCCTCCGGTGAGGCGGTGACTGGGCAAACGCGGCATCCGGCCCGGTGACTCAACTCGTGCAGCCCCGGTTGCCGCGGCGACGCAGCCGCGGGGAAGGATGTCTTACTCATGGCTTCCCCTCTGGGCTTCCCCCACAACGCTGCTTTGGGATGCTGTTATGGCAACGGCCAGGCACGGGCTCGGCGGTGCTCCCACGGAGTGCCCCAGTGCCCCTCGCACCACGCCACCCATGCTCCCCAGCAAGTGCTGTACCCGAGGCAGCAGAGATCGCTGGTGGGGCTCCCGGCTCGTGCCCCCTGTGCCCGCGTCTGGCGGCAGCGCTCGCTTGTGGGTCCCCCGAAGGACCGGCGGCTTCCCCCCCTGCGGCTTCTGCTGTCCAGACAGACGCTTTCTTCTTCTGGGGGGCCGGAAGGCGGCCATCTTGGTGGTGCGACTTGGAGGGCTGGGCATCCCCTGGAGTGCCCCTTGCTGGAGGGGTCGCTTCGGAGCAAGCCGTGGGTGCCAGTCGCGAAGGGAGGCTGGCCAGAGAAGCCGGAAGAGGCAGTGGGTGCAGCTTGGGCGCTTGCCGGCTGCAGACCGCCAAGCCAGTGGAGGCACGAGCCCTGCAGAGCTCGAGGAGGCCCAGCAGGAGAGGGTGGCCGGGGGAAGCGCTGGCTGCTTCCTCCCCGGGGGCTGAGAGCCGAAGGCATCGACCGGCCCAGCGGGGCCAGGCGCTTCTGCTTGTCCTGCACGCCTCCCGGGCAGACTGGATAACCTGGCGCTGCAGGGAAAGGTCTCACAGTAGCCTCGGCCCCGAATCTGAACGCTCCACCGGGTCGCCTTGCTGGTGATTTTCTGCAGGCGCAGGAGAGCCCGTGCGTTCCCCCGCCCTCGCCACATCGTTCTGCATTTTAAGAACAGAGGCTTAATGCATAGAAGCCAAACTGTTCAGCAAAAAAAAGTTACATATAAAAAGAAGAAGAATCCAGTAAAAATTAAATGCAGTTTCATAGTTGCATTATAATATTAGGTTATCCTGGTTTTAATTTTGAGACTTGCTTTTGGTTTGCTACCTTGACAGCGTCCGAAAAGGCAATTTGGGCGTATTTAAATAAGCAAAACCAGGCGCATTTCTAACAAGAGTACATATTATTATTATTATTACTATTATTATTATTATTATTATTATAACATTTCTATGCCGCCCCTTGCCGAAACCTCGGGGCGGCTTACAACACGATAAAATACAATGAAATACAATAGCACATAATATTGCAGGCACACCTTGAGGAGAGGTAGCTCAGCGGTATCTCCAGGGAAGAGCCTCGGCTGCCAGCCTGTGCCAACCGCACTGGGCTGGATGGAGCACCAGTTGCGTCCTGTAGTGGGCAATTCCCGCTGGGACAGGGGCTTTTCTCATCCCAAGGAAAACTGTGGAAGCTGTGGGAAGCTGTGCAGGCCCAGTGTGGGAGGGCGGAGCAGAGCCTGCCGCCCCTGGGGGGGCTGCCAGATGCCCCCCCATCCTGGGAGCTGCGGGGGGGCACCTGCTCTTCAGCCAATCAGCTCACAAGCCAGCAATTGTGTCTTTCCAGCCATGCACACTGGAGAGGAGAGGAGAGCCCTGAGCGGATGCAAGCAGCTTAGAAGCCACGGAGAGATTTCCGGCTTTCCATGATTTCACGACGTAAACTCACATCTGGAGTGAATCAGGCTGCCGCTGGAGGCATGTGAGGCTAACGCCGTCCAGGAGTTCCCCTGCATCGGCGCACTCCGGCCCTGCCTGCCGCACGAGTCCACCGACGGTCCCTGCAGTGCGGTCTGGTGTGGCTCCTTCGCGTCGTGCCAGTCGACGACTGGCCGTTGGGGTCAGGAAGCGGGGCGTGGGAGAGGCCCCACTCTGTGCAAAGGTGGAAGAGAAAATACGCTCCTGCCTTGAACGAGGCACTTTTCGGGAAGGCAGCTCCTTCTGCGGGGCCCCTCCTCTTTTTGGCGTGTTTGGGGCCACGGCAGCTTTCCCTTCCTGCTGCTCCCATCCCGTTCTGCCAGAGGGTTTCTTCTGCAGGAAAATGTACTCCTCTCCAGTATCCCCTTTATAAATAGGGATTTCCTTTGGGAAAAATAGAGTAACCCCAACCCAAAGGAGCGGCCAAGGCTTTGACTCCTCCTCTCCTTGAACTCTTCCTGTTCCATTTGGACAGTGCAGGAATTTTATATCTGCGAAACTCGCGCGTGGTTTTGGTTCCCTCCGCCTCCCTTTCCCTTCTCTTTCTCTTTCTCCAAAGCATGTTGCATCTTTGGATTCTTTAGGCCACTTTCCAGCCTGCAAAGGGTCTCGGGAAACAAAGACGGCCCCAGCCCTGCAGGCTTGCAATCTAGAGAGGCATGGCATAGCAAGGAAAGGGGGAAGAGGAGGGAAGAGGAAACTCAGCATCGATTTTCGGGGCGGGTGGAAGGGACCTGCTTAATCACGGGGATGTGGGGAGCCCGACCGGATCCTGTTCTGCTGCCATTCTGCCCGCTCCTGCTCTGGCGATCCTTCTTTGCGGCCGATGCCCGCCGTCCGCACTTCGCTCCGCTGGGTCTTTGTCGCGTGGCACCCCCTCGGGAGGGGAAAACGCTTTTCAAAGGAACAGCAGCTCCTGCAAAGCAGGCGGCTCTTCCCATGGGCAAAAGCGTCCCTCCTGGGTCCGTGCCACTGGTCGTTCATCGCGAAGCTCTGACAAGCCTTTGGAAAGAGCCAGGTTGCTGGGAGCCTTCGCCTGGCCGTCCCCCACCCCAACCCCAACCCCAACCCCGGGGGTTTTGTAACCAGGAGGACTTGTTTATGAGCAGCGGCTATTTCGGGGGGGGGGGCTGGCGGCGTGTGAATGTCCCTCTTTGTTGGACTGTGCCCGGAGTGGCGAGCAGCTGTCGTGCGAGGAGCATCCGCCCCCCGCTGGGTCGGCCCTTCTGCCGCTCGCCCGCAGCGCCAAGCCCCTGGCAAGGGGGTGCATGCGGAGCTGGCAGGCCTCCCCCTCTGCACCCCCCATGAACGCCGGCGCACACGCCCCCCCCCCGCAGCTGTTCCTCCACATGCTCAGCAGAGGAGCGGGTGAGGGCTGGGGGCGCCCCCTCCCCAGGGCACCCCAAGGGCTTCCCAGGAGGCCTGGCTGGAAGCCAAGATGCCCTGCACGGTCCGGCTTTTCCTGGGGGGGCCTCAGGCCCAGCCCTCAAGCTAAGCCAGCCTTGGGGGGGGGGGCTTGGACCCTCCCTGAGTGCTCTCTCGAGGCCCGCTGGACTCCCCCGAGTGTGAGCGGGCCCGACCGGGCGAGGGCCTCCCTCAGATCAGCGCGGACTCTGTCCGGTTGTTCTTTCTTTAATAACACCTCCTGGGACCAACTCTGTGCGCTTTGCACGTGTGACGTGAAGCTGAGAGTGCGAGGACAGCAGCCCCTGTGCAGGAGGGCCTCCTGCCTGGTCTCCCGGGTCCCCAGTCCAAAAGTCGGGAAGGCTCTTCCCAAGCTTCACTTCTGGCCGGAAGAGCGTTGAATTAGGATAGGCGGATTTTTAAGCCAAGGGGCCGGTCCTGCCGCTGCCGCTCGGGAACTGCATCTGCCCACGGGCAGAGAGAGGTTCCCGCCCCGTCTGCTCCCAGTGCCAAATGCAGAGCCTTTTCCATCACTGGGGGCCCGATCCGTAACTCATCCGGAGCCTCGAGTTATGCAAGACTTGTGTTTCGAGGATGCTCCTTGCGGCGCGGAACCTCCAGATGTTCTGGACCCCAGAAGCTGCTGCCAGCGTGTGGATGCGGAACAGCTGGGCGCTGGCAGCCATCCCTTTTGGCGCTGGACCGCCTTCCCGCGCGCCCTGCCTGCCCCCCTCGCTTCCCTCCGCCTGCTTCCCTGCCTGGCGGGGGCCCAGATGCTGCCCCTGGTATCCCAGCATGCCTTGCAGCGTTTCAGGCGGCCAGATGGTCAGCGCTGGGCTTCCTGCCCTGCAGTTTGGGCAGGGGGAATCGCCTGCCTTTGTTTCCGGAACGGCACGGGTGCACTGGCGATCCGTCCTTCCCCGTTTCTAAATGTCTGGCTTTGCCACGTGTATTCACACCCCTTTCTTTCCCTGCCCAGGTCAGCGGAGAGCATAAGCTGCGGGCACGTCGAGGAAACCCCAGGCGAAAACTAACCCGGACGCGGTTAAGTCCCACTAGGTCCACACTTCCACAGCGTGCCTCCCTTTCCCATTTCTGCCCCTGCCCTTTCTGCGAAAGAGAAGGCATATGTTGCGATCTAGCAGTGTCCCTGAGCATGTACAGAGTGCCTTTTGCCACAGCGGCCTGTCTTTGGAGTGAAGGAGCCACGTTCCCTTCCAGGCCAACAAAGCCCCCTGCAGCTCTGAGCCCCCGTTCTTTGGAGATGAATCAGTCCTTGGGATTTCCTTCCGAGAACACAATGCAGGCTTTGAACACGCTCCAATTCGCTTTTTCAAAATGTTTTGGGGGTAGCTTTTGCTGCTTTTTATCTGTAATTGCATGGTTTCAATATTAGCATTTTAAGCAATGTGGCGCATGCCCCCTTATCCGCCTCCTCATGGATAAAGGGAGTTTTAGCCATCTGAAACATCCATAAAATCCATAGTTTCTCTTCCCCTCCTCCTCAAAATCCATTTTTTGCAAGATTGGCATGCTTCGGGAGCTGTCCCAGACCACTGCCAAACGCTGCCCAGAGATTCTGCCTCTAACCCTCCGTGCTTAACTTCTGCCATGCAAATGACCTTCTGCACGTGCACAGAGGCAATCTTCTTCTTGCCTGCCGCTTTGCATGTTCCAGGGAGTGGGGATTTTAGGACTTCTGTCTGAATAGCTGTAGAATTGCTTCTTTACAATCGCTCCATGTGGACTGCCATTTTCCCCTGCCCTTGATGGTCCCACCCACTGCTGTGATCTGTTTATTAACCGATTATTAACAGAGGTCGGAGGGTATGGTAGCAGCTCACCCACCTTTGCAGGACTGACAACTGATAGTCTTTCAAACAGAGGACTCCTCTCCGTAATGTAGGGTGCATGGACCACTAGGGAGGGCCCTCTGCCCATGATCAGAGACCCCATGGCCAAGAGCCCGAGCGAGGCAGCAGAAGTCAGATGGAACTGGGCTGCCTTCCCAGGCCCCAGCCCGCATTCCTCAGCATTAACCTGGATTTGGGGAAGACTCGCGGAAGCGCCAGTCCAGAAGCCCTTGTCTGGACTGAGTAAACACAGGGGTGCTTTGGTGCAGCCCTGCTGCGAAGGGGCCCCCGTCCGTGGGGCGCGGACCCTTCGCAAGATGCTTCTGGGCCGTTTGCAAGTCCCTGCAAGCAGCTGCATTGGAGCCAGGTTGTGGACTCGCTGGAGACCTTAAGCACGCAGCCTCCGCCGTGGCAAAGATGAGTCTGAGCAAGGGTCAGGCTGGGGTTTAAGGACACAAATGCGATCCAAATACGAGGAGCAAAAAAGCCCTTCATAAAGAAACCGACAGCCTCCGTAATGGAACGATGGAGCCTTTCGTAAGAACAACTCGATCGGTTGCTGCTTATTTATTTATTGAAATTAATTTCGCAACCAGTCCCATGTTTAGGCAGAAAAGCATCCCGCAACTTTCGGCATGCGATGGAGGCTTTGCTAGAATGTGCTGGGTGTTTCTCTCTCTAAATAGGTATAACACGCAGAGCAAAGTACAAATTATCGCTTGTACTTTGTAATTATTCAAATCATTAATTATATGTGTGTTCAGTATTGATGGAAGTAATTGGAGAAGTGATAGATACGTTTGTTCTGTCACTGTGGATCTAAATGTTGGCATTAGCCCAGCTGAAAAACAGTGGAACTTACTTCTGAGTAGACATGAATACGAATGAGCACTTATTGGACGGAAGAATCTGCTTGGATCCTTTGCTAGGTGAATGACTCCTTACATAGTCAGCTATGGTAAAGAGCTACAAGTGCAAATTGCAAACATCCACCCAAATTCTTCCCACAAAATCCTATACATTTTAATTTGATTCTGGGCTAAAATAGGAAATGAAAAAATCGCATGGAGCCGCATCTGCTCCCTCCCCAGCCCATTCAAGGAGGAAAGAGGCACTGGCCGCTTTAGAGAACTGGTTTGTCGTTTTATTCATGATATCCCATTTTAAGGCTAAAAATGGATTAAAGCTGTTCTCGTTGCTTTGCATTTTCAGAATTGCTGAGATGTTTGTCGGGCGCCTGTCCCAAGCATTACTCAGTTCCTTGCAGGGCAAATGAACTCTTGCAAAGGGCTTTGATGAAGCAGCTCACCTCTTGCAAAGCTCACCTCGCTCCCGCAACCAAGTAAGCTCAACAGAAAAAAGCGAGTATCTGCTCTCAGCCCAAAGAGTAGAATTAGGAAAGCAGAACCGTCCCACCCCGTCACCGTTTCCTTGCTGGCTCATTGCTCTTGCGATTGCTTTTTGGCGTATTTGTGTGTGTGTGTGTGTGTTGGCAAGTCAACCAGACCTTGGACTCCTTGCTCGGCTTCCGTTTTGCCTCTGCCCGTTTGTGCCTCCGTGATTCCCGAAGAGCCAACCTGTGGCTTCTGCTTTTGCTACCGGGAAGCTTAACTTCCTTCCTGCCGCAGCTGTTGCTCCATCAGGGCTAGCTGACCAAAAGCAGGTGCTGCTGCTGCCCGTCTCCAATGGGCCGTTCCCAAAATGCCGCCTCTTTGGCAGCGTCCCGACATTCTAGGGGCAGAATCACGTGGTGGGAGCGGATGGAGGAGCAGACAACTCGGGGTTGCCGAGAGAACAACCAAGAGGTCCCCGAATGCTCCAGACCCCAAAGTCTGCAGGAGCAGAAACCCAAGACGCACCTGGGTTCTAGTCTCCACTCTGCCATGAAGCTTTCCGGGCCAGTGACCTCATTTTTCTGCCTGGCCTGCCTCGCAGGGTGGTGGTTGTGCGATTTCACACAAACGGCTCTTTGTAGGTGATCCATGTTGGCAATTCCTGAGCGCAAACTCCACTGAGCAGCCGGGGAGATCGCTCATTCTTGCGGCCTGTGTCCTCGCTCCTGGGTGGCTGGAACAGAGCGAGTCACACGTTCAGTCTGGGTTTGCGGGAGCTCGGTGGTGAGCCCGAGTCGGGGACCGAGCCGGCCAGCCCTTACCCGAGTTCCTGCCACGCACAAGCGAGCTGGGTACGCGTGGAAGCCCGTGGACTCTTCCCTTGGCGTGGTCGGCTCCCTGCCCCTGCAGAGTTTAATTTCCTATGTAAAGGTTTCTTGCAGGGAGTTCTTAACTGGGAAACTGGATTGCTGCAAAGCGACGTTCTGCCTTGGGACGCCTTCCTTGAGCACGTGAGGCCAGAACTGTTCCTGGAAGCAGAAATGATGAAAACGGGGCTGCTTTCATCATGAAAGACGAAGGCAGACGAGAGAGAGAAGCCCAAATAAGAATGGACGGAGCCCATCGAGGAAGACCCAGCCCTGAATTCAGAAGGGCCAAAACCTCCTGCTACAAAGGTCGGAGGCTGAGATGAAGATAAGCCCTGCGCAGGGGGGTTCGTTACGGTTTGACCGGGTCTCCCTGGCCGAAGGTTGCATCTGCCGGAGTTCTTCATCATGTGTCCGACTAAGTCACTCTCCGGTTCCTGGAAGCCCCACACAATGGAATCTGTTAGACATTAAGAGACGACAAACGCTTTTATCAGCAAGCCTTGCTGAGCAAACCCTCGCGGCCCCGGCCAGTCTGGCCGCTTTTCTGTGGCGCAAGGCTTCCTCCCGCCAGAGGTGCCTGATCTGCAGAACGAAGCCCCCTGGAAGTCTTATGGGTCTCCAGCGGGAGACTTACAAGACGGCGTTGGGCGGCCGGCGTCTGTTTTCCTGCGTGTGGCATCGGGTGCGCCTCTTGCCCACCTCTGAGTTTTCCATATCAAGGTCGCAACCGAGACCTCGCGAAGTTTGGAGACTGGTGCTCATTCGTCATACATTTCTCCTCCCCTGTGTACTTCAGCACCTGCCTGCCGCATCTGCCAGCCGAGAAGAGCACTCTGGCACCTATTTTATGTTCTCTTACGCCTTCATTCCTTTTCTAGCCTCCTCTTCCCCTCTGTTTTGCCCTCACAACAACCCTGTGAGGTAGGTGAGGCTGTGAGTCAAGGACTGGGCTCCGATCACTCAGGAAGCTTCATGACTGGGTGAACCCCGATTTCCTGAGTCCCAGTCCAAGACTCTAACCACTATGCCACACTGTTTTACCTCTCTGGGGTGACCCTGCATTTCAGTCATGCTACCCTGTTGTTTTTACTGTGCTGGCTTTATACGGTGTGGCGATCTCTTCACAGCTTCATTATTACTAGTTTGCATCATCTATCCCATTGTTTTTTATTCTCTTGTAATATTATGTGAAACCTGGAAAACTTGTTTTCTAGGTGCCTTGCAATGTGAAGGGAAAGCAAAATCCTCCACCCCGGTTTTTGTAGCAGAAGATTCTTGGAAGAAATCGAGCGTTTCTGGAGCTCTAGCCAGGCCGTGTCATGTGGCTGTTTTATTTCTATCCCACCGTTCTCCTTTTTTAAGCAGCTTGCAACCTTCTCCTGCTCTCAGTGTAATCCGCACAACAACAGCCCTGTGAGGTAGGCTGGGCGGAGAGGCTGGGACTGGCCCAAAGTCACTCAGTTGCCCCGTGGTTGAGCGGGGACCCGAACCCGGGCCACCTGCACCCCAGTCCCACTCAGTGTGGTGGTTACAAGTTGTGTTATGGACAACCACATCATTCCGACAAGGCCTGGGCAGGAAAGTGTCTGATTGTAGGTCTGAGTGTTAAATAATTTCCCCCTGTTTGGTTTGTTTTGGTCTCTGGTTCTAGCACGCCTATTTAATTGTTTTGTTTATCGAGTTTTCAAGTCTTCAGAGGGCTTAATTGTGATTATTATTCTCCATTTAGGAAGGAAGGCTGTTTTGCGATCATTAAGGTGTGATGTTTAGTTTCCCATGCAGAATTGGGAGGCCCGGAGCAAAACCCCTCGATGTCCTCCAGAACGCAAGATTGCACACCTAGGAACGCCGAGCCCTGTGGTAGGAAGTGCCGAGCCCTGTGGCTGTTGCGATTCCTGCGCCTCTCCACAGGATGCAGGAAAGGTGAGTCGAGCAGGGAACTGAACCCGGACCTCCTGCTTCTCAGCCCTGTGCTCCCACCACTGCACTGTACTGCCTTGGCGAGGCCCATGATGGAGAGGTCCCTGGGTGCGCAGACAACCAAGGCGCAGTCAGCGCGCCATGACTCTTGCTCCTCCGCCCTTGCAGGCATCATGTGCTCTGACCGCAGGAAGAGCGCCTTCCTCTCCCTGCTTATCTTGGCTCGTTCGTGCATCTCTGCTTCCGACCCGCTTCGCGCAGCGCTGAGGGCTCCCCTGGAGAATGCCGCTGCTTTTGTGCTGCTCCCCACTGCTGGGAATCCGGTCCCCGGCTGCCCCCCAGTTGCGTAGGAGCTGCAGGTGCTTTTGGCAGAAGGCGTGACCCTGCCAGTCTTCTCCCTGAAGTGACACAGACTGGTACAGTCCTACCTTTCAGCAAGGATGCCTCCGGACACAGATGCAGGAGGGCGACTGTTCCTCCTGAACCCCCTGCCCCGGTGAAGAGCAGAGCTGCGTATCCCCCACACCCTCTCCTGGGGCCCCTACACCCGCCTGCTCCACCTGGTGCAGTGGAGGACTGTACCACATTCCCAGAGTGGAAGTGGGTTGTAACCGCTCGTCAGCCAGCCAGATCTGGTGCCGACAGCATGCGTGGTTAGCAGCCTGCCAAGGGCTTCTATCCCAGCCTTTTTTGCGATCTCCAAACAGGAAAACAAAGTCTAAAAGGGGCAGAACGTTGCCAAGAGCTTGCAGGGCGTGTGGGGCTGCGAGGGGTCTGGGGAGAGACCTGTTCCCCGCACGGGGCCCGCAACCTCTGCCAGGCCTCCAGGGGCGGCTTGCACAACCCGTGGCTTCCTGCCAGGCGAGCTGCCACTTTGAGCAAGTGCAGCCCGGGTGCGTCGGGTGTAGGTTGGAGTCTCCGAAGCGCCTGCAAGGCCCAGACTGGCAGGCCGAGTCACGCCAGTTCAGGAAAGAAGAATAAATGCACTTGTGGCAGCGGGATGACTCACCCGGCCACCCCGACGGGCCCTCGTCCTTTTCAGCCTGCCCTCCTGTCCGCACACGAGAGCGTCAGTCCTGCGAAGCCTGGAAAAGACAAGCTGGCCCATTGCTCCGATCGTCCGGAGTTTCTCGCTTTGTCTCCACGTGAGGCAGGAAGAAGCCAGCGCAAAAAGTCAGCAGAATTAAAGCTGGGGGCACCGTCTCCTCCCAGCACGAGGAGCCGGTTTGCTGCTCTTGCACTGGCGGCACACGAATGGCAAAGAGGCTTCCCGTGGCTTGTTCTCACAACCAAGATCGGTGCCTGAGATTCCCTTCTGCTCCCACAACGGTTCCCACCTGTGCGCCATGCACTGGATCTGCCATCGATGCAAGAGGCCGTCTCGCTGTCCCTGGAACCAGGGAAGCCCTCGTGCTCCACTTGGCCACAGCATCGTAGCATAGCAGAGTCGGAAAGGGGCCTGGAAGGCCATCTAGTCCAGCCCCTGCTGCTGCAGGTCACCAGTTCACACCATCCCACTCAGGTGGCTGCCCAGTTTCCCCTTGAATGTCTCCAGTGGGGGAGAGCCCCCCGCCTCTCCGGGCAGCTGGTCCCACTGGCATATTGCTCTGACCGTGAGGAAGCTTTTCCTGATGTCCAGCCTGAATCTGGGTTGTCACAATTTGAACTGATTACTCCGTGTCCTCCACTCCAGTACCAGCAAGAAGAGATCTTGACCTTCCTCTTTGTGGCAGCCTTTGATGCCCCCCCCCCCCGGTCTTCTCCTCCCAAGGCTGAACATGCCCAGTTCTCTCAGCCTCTCCTCCCAGGGCAGTGTTTCCAAACCCCGGATCATTTTTGTCACCCTCCGCTGGACCCTTTCTCATTTTCCTGTATCTTTCTTAAATCTTGGTGCCCAGACCTGGACACAGTATCCAGCCGAGGTCTGACTGATGAGGAGCATAGGGGAAATAATACTTCTCGCGATTTGGAAGTCATGCTTCCGTTAACGCATCCCAAAATAGCCTCTGCCCTTTTTGCAGCTGCATTGCATTGCTGGCTGATGTCCACAATGACTCTGAGGTCGTTTTCTTTTCAGTTCTGCTGAGCCATGTATTCCCCATCCTGTATCAATGCCTTTGGTTTCTTTTTCCTGGGTGGAGGACTTGGCACTTGTCCCTATTGAATCTCACTCTGTTCCAGTTTATCAAGATCGCCCTGGATCTTCATTTAGTCTTCTAGGGTGTTCACTATTCCACCCAGTTTTGTATCGTCTGCAGATCTGATCATCATTCTTGCACTTCCTCACCTAAATCATTTATAAATTAATTTGTCAGGTAATGGTATTCCAATATATGCCTGGCACTGGCTCCCGGTTTGGTTCTAGGCTCAATTTATTCCTTCTTTGGCATAAAGCTGCACTTAGCGTGATAGACTTAATTTTCCCCAAACAGCCAAAAGGAAGAAAATTAGGTCCGCCCCAAGGAAGAGGGACAGTAGGAACATACCCTGAGCCCAGTGTCCTCAACCAGAGAAAAAGCCCTTTCGCAAGCTCTCCAGGGGGCTGTCAAGATTTCTTGTGCTTCTTCAGATTCAGAAGAGCTGGATGTGATGACACAGATTTAATCTGGACCGCACGTCTGAAGACGTTGGGGTTTTAAGCACACCCAGGGTGGACCACACAGTTCCAGGTGGGTTTTGTTGCGCTTGCCCTCCTCTCCCGCTTTGCTGAGACATTTTCAGAGCTGAAATACCGAGCGGATGGGCCCAGCCCCTTCATCAGTCCTCCACCTCCAAGCAGAGAGAAACCTGTTCTACCATCTTTTCTATGCTGTTCTATGCAGGCTCCATCTTGCCTCTGCCTCCTCTTCCAGTGACCCACCTGGATTTGTGGGGTGTGCAGGGGGAGGGAGAGAGCGTTCGATCCGGAGAAGGAAGAGGGCCATGATTAGAAGGGTGCCTGGGGCCAGGCATCCGGTCCTGCACTTTGGGTGCCTTCAGACCCCAAGAATTCCCTGGAAGAGGCTGCGGGCTGGAAGAAATAGAGCAGTCACAGAAGACTAGCATCCACACTTTCAAAAGTAACCATTCCTCCCAAATAAACAAGGGATAGCATCTTCTGACTGTGTGCTTTTCTCCAATCCATAAAGCTTGGCACATGCTCAGGAAAACTTGCACCAAGAGTTCCAAACCGGCTGCAAAGGGGCAGAGAGATGACTTTATAAAGAAATGTACATCCCTTCCCCACCGGAGGAAAAAGAATCCATGTGTGTTGCATTCCCGGCGAGATGAGTCCGGGAATCTGTGAAGGTTGCGGTGTATCTTCAGTGCCTCTGGCCAAAGTGTCTTCTGTCACCTACTAAGTGCCCCTTTTTATCTGGAGGAACCAGACCCTGAAATCAAGACCTTCCCACTTGCACCTGTAAAACCAACCAAGACCCCTCACTTGTGCATCACCTTTTTCACAGGTTCCTCAGAGCAATCAATTTTATACACACGATGCTGAGGCGAACACTGAGAAACTGGACGGCGGTTGCAGTCTGGCCTCTCCAGTCATGGTATGGCTACGCGCATCTAATTACTATCTTTTCTTCCCCAGTGCAGGCTTAAGAAGCCACACGCCTCATTCACAGACCTCAAACCAGATGTCTTTATTAGAAAGCACGTATCATAGAGTGGCATATGCTGTGACCTATAATTCCCTGTACAGGTTTTGTTCCCTCGCCACCCCCCTGCAGGCACACCTGGGACAGAACCTGTCTTGTCTCTCCCCCCCCTTCGGACCCCATTTTTTGACCCCCCCCCCCCCCCCCCGGATTGCTTTTCATGATTTCTGAAGTAAAGACCAGTGACGGCACCTCCAAAGGTGCCCCAGCCACACACCAGCACGGCCTTCGCTGGTCGCGCCTGAGATGCCCGAAAATGTTTTTGCTCGTTTAAAAAAAAAGTTTGCATATCAGGTGCTCACATGCAACAGTTTGACTACTATAAATGGGAAGCCTTGTCTGGATTCTGCCAAAGCAGGAAAGATCCTTGGACGTGCACAAAGCCATATTTCAAACGCGTTACTTTGCCTTCATTTGAAAGCCAAGCGCAAAGCCGAGCCACTCTTTGCTTGTGAAAGGCAGTGGCGATCAAGCCAGCCTCTTTGCATTACGATCCTCCCGATTTCAGGGGGCAGCTCTCAGTGTCCTTGATCTTTCCACTTTTTCTAGGTGTTGGGCAACCTACCCGTTTTTGGGCACAATTATTTTTGACAGCCGTCGATGGTTTTGGGCATGCAAAGCAGATAGTGAGGTATACAGATTTCATGGCTGCTTATCTCTCTTTCAAGCAACCCTGTTTAAACTGGAGAGCCAGTGTGGGGTGCTGGCTGAAGTGCTGGGCTGGGGAGCTGGGTTCGAGTCCCCACGGGGAGACTTTGGGCCAGCCACTTGCTCTCCACCTAACCTGCCTCACAGGGAGGGGAGGAGAATGTGAGAGCCACCTTGGGTTTTTGCCAGAGAAAAGAGGGTGGCATATAAATGCAATGTGATCATGATGATAATCCTGTTAAAACCCCTATTTTAAAAGAAAAAGTCATTTTGACAGCTGTTGATTCCTCACAATGCATCCCTCTAAAAGTTTGTGTATCCAGATTAAGAAAGACACAGGAAAAACTCAACTATGTCACAATCGCTCTGAATCAGGTACAGAAATTGGCACTAAAACTAGAACGTAACATCCTGAAACTCTCAGAATGAATATCGGAAAGAAAGAGCATGTCAGAGAGAGACTTCAAATCATGTGAGATGTCTGTCTAGCTTGTTCCTTCCCCTTGACTACTAGAAACAACAATGCAAAGAGAAAAAGGGAAGGGAAGACAAATGCACTGGTTCAACAGAATTTGGAAGAATCTGAGCACGTACAGAAAGAGTGCAGAGCTTGCTCTGGAAACTGAGTAGTCTGGTTGTGACTTGTTGGAATGATGGCTTCGGCAAAAGGGGAAGCTGCTTGGTTTAGACTAGCAGAAGGAGAAAGGGAGAGGGAGCCCCGAGCCGACTCGACTCTCCCTGATGTAAACAGGTCCTCCTCGGAGCAGTGGGTGGGCGAAGCGCGGCCGTGTGGAGCTCGGAAAGCGGAGGTCGGAACGCGGAGCGAGCTCGGAATGAGTCCCTCCCTGCGTGACTCAGTCTGGTTCTTATCAAACCCCTCCTTTCCCTTGCCAAGAGAGTGGAGTGGGAATGCGGCGCGCCCTGCTCGGTCTCACATTCACCAAGGAAGCGGCGAGCCGCCCAGAAAATCTCAGCCTGCAAAGCGAGGCCTGGCGCAGGGCTTCTCCTGCGAGATACGGCTGCGGTTTTCTCCTCCAAGGCGGACGGAGTCCCTTCCTCCGCCTCCGCTGCAGCGCTGGCACATGGTTGCTGCAGATACCAGATCATAATAGAGGCAAATATTGCCATCGCGAGGCCGGGTTGCCAGGGAACTCGGACAAGGGAGTGCGCGGGGCCCCGGTGGCACCAGAGGGGGGCCCGTCCCGGCTCCTGGTGGCCAAAGGTCCCTGCCTCAAGCTCCTGATCATCCGTCATACTGTGACAGCTCAGAGAAGTCCCGGCACCGAGGAATCACCAGCTAGATAGTTTTGCAGTGACTGCCTGGGGCAGCCCCGACAGCTAAAATTTCTCCCGTACTGTGAGCTGAAGGCCTACCTACCCAAAGAATTCCAGTGCAGCCAGGGCTTCGTTCCCAGGGGGGCCATTTCGGAACTGGGAGGGAATGAGAGCTATTTCTGAAGGGGAGCAAAGTTAAAAGGACTGCTCTTCTCTTGGATATCTTGGAGATTAAATGGCAAACAAAATGGTGTATTTTAGGGGCATGAACTGTGACGGTTTCTTTTTTTACACCCCAGAAGAATCAAAGCATTGTGATCACCCCATGCTGGGCACGTCCCACTGCCCCAGACTTCCCAGGTGTAATTTCGGGTGCGTGAGGGACCTCTTTCTGTTAAATCAGAGAGATTTATTTTTACCTATTTTTACCTTTTTGAACGTGTCCATATTCAAATGCCCTTATTGTGTGCGAGTTGCTGGAGGTGTAATTCTTCAGGTTTAGCTTCCCTCCCAGGAAATTGAATTTCCATGCAGGGAACAGACGCATCTTGTCTCCAGCGCACACGCCTAAGACGGTGTTCAGCAAAGCGCCACTCAGAGCTCAACCTCTTATTGATTTGGCACCTCTCAGTTGCCGACTATTTATTGATTTGCAAGATTTCTACCCCCTTCTGCATTCCTGGGTAGCAAAAGAGAAAAATGAAAGAAGGGAAAAGGATCTGAATGCAGCCCTTCTTTTGCAACATGGCATGCCAACAAGACGATGGCTCGGGGTTTAAATTAGCCCTGGTTCGAATGCCTAGGGTTAAATAAGAACGCCTGGGTTCACAACCCACAACGCCTGTGGTTGTTACCCAAAATGCCTTGTCCTGGTGCACAGACCTGGGCCAGTTTCCCCTGGGTGGCTTATTTCTGAACAACCCATGGCTTGTTGTAGGGCTGCTGGGCCCATGATGGGCTGTTCCGATGGGGAAGAGTAGCGAGAAACTTGCCAAACGGCCCGCACGAAACCCTGTTGCCCACGTGGCACGGAGAGGCCCTGGCACCCCTGGCACCCCCTCCCACTGCAGCCCGAAACTGCTTCGGCTTTGCTGCAGCGTCTTCTTCCGCTCAAACTATATTCTTGAGCCAATCCTGGAACCAGAGTTTCAGGCTGGCTTCTCGATCCTCGCTTCGGCACCCCCGGGCAGCCCTCTCCAAGTGTCCCGGAGGAAATTTGGAGACCTCCTGTGCCGGCTGCCGCCATCTGAAAAAATTGCCCCTGAATTTTTTTAGCCACATTTGTGCAACTGCAGACAATCACAGCTGTGAGGCTGTGGGTATCCTGAGCCTCCGGCCGAGTCCAGATGTTCCCATCCTGGCACTGCCCTTCAAAGGCATTTGGAAAGTTCTTCCTCCTCTGGTTTGCATCTGGCAGCTGCCCCTGCCCACCTAACCCAGCCCCTTCTTGATCTGGCTGTGTCTTCCGGAAAGCGGATTTCAAACGGCGTGTTTGCTCCGATATTAAGCGACTCCTTCAGGGTGCAGAACGTCCTGCATTTGCTCCCAAACCTTCCCCGTCGTCTTGCAGACTTCAAGGGGCTTCGCTGATGATGCTGGCTAATTACGCTGACGGCCAGGTTGCAATTAGAAGCACAAGCTTGCTTTATGGTGCCTCTGTTCCGGGGCCTGGCCGTGCTTTGCAAACGACAGCAATGGATTGTGCCCAGCACCCACCGAGCTGCGTCAAGCGCAAGGTACCCTTCGGCTCGCCCCCTTTCCCCTTCGCAGCGGGGGAAAATATATAGCCGCGCTCCATCCAAGTGGCGCTTCATGCCTTTCAAGGGAAGGCCTGGTGCTTTGGCAGGTCTTGAGTCCAGAAAAAGGGTAACGAAACGGGAAATTGCCCACGGGAAGGAGAGGGTGGAGAGAGCGGTTTGCTGCCTGTTTCCTAGCCCTAAAATGCAGGATCTGGAATGGAATGGGATTTATTTCCCCAGTGTTTCAAGACCTGGCCATTTTAATTGGGGTTTTATTATTAGTCACATCTTCAGGACGCCGTTTTAGGAGATTTTACGTTTTGTATTGTCGAACTGTCACGAGAGTTCAGTAATGGGACAGTCGAGAAAAGTTTTAAATAAAAATAAAATAAAAATAAAAAAGGCAAGGCAGCTGCAGCACAGACAAAAGAAAAGCAATTCTCTCTGCAGCACACGGTTTGTTTTCCGAGAAGCTCTTGGGGGTGCATTCCAGGGGGCAAGACCACAGGCAAATCAGTGGGGCAGGCGCTCTCCGCTTACCCGAACCCTGCGGTTTGACACCCCGGGCAAAAGGAAGCCACTTCCACGGAGTGGGGCCGATGGCGGCGCAGCGAGGCCAGACTGAATGCAGCGGAAGCGTCCCCCCTGCAAAGGCAGCGTCCCCCTGAAAACCAGGGCCTTGGAGGGGCCAACACTCCAGGCCGGCTAGTCCGGCACCCTGTTTTCAACAGTCACAACCCAGGTGCCTTCAGGAAGCATATGAATGGGGCACAAAAGCAAATAGCCTTTCCCTGTCCTTTGTATGCAGATAGACTGTTCCTGCAGATGGAGGCTTAACGTAAGTACAAGGGCTCATAGCAACTCATATGGCTCCTCTTCTTAATTTGCCTTTCTTTTTTAAAGCCCAAGTCACTAGTCCTCATCACCAGTCATCTTGGCGCAGTGAGTTCTGTGAGTGAGCTTAAGTCCAGCTTGATGATGTCTTTCTGGCTTCTGCCACTGCTGCTGCGTCTTTCTCGCCTTCCAAACCAGTTCATCCGGGTCCCCAGCACCGGCCTGAGAAAGGAGGGTGCGCATGGAGCTCTGCCACCTTCGGTTCGTGGGCACATGCCCACAGGAAGGGATCCACGAATCCCCCCCTCCTTCGGCCACAATCCGCTCACCTCGCGCTCGGTGTGCAGTGATGTCTCTTCTGAGGTTCCCACCCAGCAGAGGCCCAGGCTTTAATCTGCCGCTCCGTTATGGCTACAGAGCGAGGTTCCAGCGGAAATTAGAGACTCGAAGTTGTGCGGCGTCGCTTGGGCTTCCCAGGCCCCCTGAGAAAGCAGCGTGATCGGTGCTTGGAGGGAGGGAGGGAGGGAGGGAGGGAGTCAGGGGGGGCGACTCCTGCCTCTCTAATCTCGGCCCGTCGTGCGCATTTCTTGCCCAGCCAGGTTCCTTGCAGGAAGCATCAAAGAAAGCGGACATGATCCAGGCACAACGAGCGGATGGAACTCCCCACTCCATGAATTCTTGCTTTTTAAGGGCAAGCCCGCTGAGGAAGACAGATGTTGTAGTGACGAAGAAAGAGCCAACGGGAACTCCCCGGAGCGCAGGTGAGAGTTTCAGAGGCCTGGACAATTTGTCAAAGTTATTTGGTTGCTTACTGCTGCGACCGAAAACGGCTGGTCTGCCCCGACCGGCCTCTTTGTCTGTTGAGGTATCAGGTATTAACCTGGAGCACTGCAAGGCTCAGCAAAACCAGCGAATGCAGCTCATAATTAAACAGGAGCACAGGAGGGGGCCTTCTCCCAGGTCAGGCTAGGAGTCTTCCAACAGCCCCCGTTTTCTCGCCCTGTTTATCCTCACAACCACCCTGCGAGGTAGGTGAGGCTAAGAAGGGTGAGTTCCTGGCCCAAGGCCACCCAGGGATCTTCACTGGGGACTCGAGGCCGGCTCTCCCGAGTCCTACTCAAACACCCTCACTCTGATTCTCAGTGCGTCCATCTCTCAGCCGTTCTCTAGCATCTCAGAAGCAGCTTTTCGCTTGGCGATTCTAACGCAACAACAAGGAATCAAACTGGCATTCTTGGTATGCCGAGCCGTGCCATCTGTTCCCAAGCTGGAACTCTCCATATGTATGGGACTACAATGCCCATCATTTCCCAGGCAAGCATAGGTTGGGAAAAATTGCGCCATGCCATGGCACTCCCTGACCAGAAATGGTGACATAACGGGCCCCGCATCACAGGGGGAACAGAAGCTCTTTCAGCCGAGGGGCAAATCCCATTCTCGGGGGCCACATTGCAGTGTCGGGCACGGCCAAAAAACCAAAAACGCCAGCATATTTTAACTTAAAGCTCTTCCTGTCGATAACCGAGTCTTAAAAGAAGTTGATCTGAAAAATGCACAACAGCCAGGAAGCTGCAGTCATCATCGAACCCCACCAGGGGAAGGGGCGTGGCTGCAGGAGACCCCTGGAGGGCTGTCTTAGGGTTTGTTTTGGAAATCTGGAGGAGCGTTCTTGCACCCCGTGCCACAGTTCTGCGTCTTTGCGCTGGTGTTTCTGTAATATCGCTAAGCAAAAAGCACCGACAGGCAAACTCACAGAGCGGAAAGGAGGCGACTCCGCCACCCAGCAGCCGCTGTGTCTTGGGGAGGGATTCCATGGTGGATCACATGCTTAAGAACCCGGGTGGCTCTCTCTCTCAGCCAACAGAATAACCCAAACTCTGGGCCCAAGTCCGGGCTAAGTGTGGGTTCTTGCCGAACTGCAGGTTGTTGTTGCGATGTGTTGTCTGCAGCCAGCCACACTAGCAAACCACAACCTATTAACCACCGAGAGAGCTCAAGGATTCTCCTGTTAGGGGGTGCCATGTGGGTTGTGCATGGCCAGCCAACCACGGTTTGTTGTTGCGGCTGGGTTCAAACAACGGGACAGCCCATGTTTCAATACAACCTGTGGTTCGACGCCAAACCACATTTAAGGCTGGGTTCTTGTGGGTTCTTGGATGCTGTCTGAGTGGGAGAACTGATACAAAGCGCTTTCCTGTGTGTATAAAAGGGACACGTCTTTCTAAGCAAGGGTGTGCTTTGGTTGTCGCACCTGATCTACAGCCAAGGGAATTCCAGCGTTAAACTGGAGAGGTTGTTGCGATATTTATAACCCACAAACAAGTTGCACCCTGTGGGTATTTATAGCTGGTACGCACAACAGGTGCTCGGGGAGAAAGGAAGTGTGCTGGGAGCGCAGAAGTGAGGTGCAAGGTTGCATCCATGCATGGGCAGCCAAGAGGAAATTCGTGGCCTCCCAGCACCGCCCCCCGCCCCCCCCGTGCATCTGTGCTTCCTTCCACAACGTGCTGCCGCTCTGCGGCAGGATCGTGCCCTCTCACCAAGCGATGGGAGCCTCGGCTCGGGAACCCTGGGGGACTGGGAGGGGAAGTCACGGAGGTGCCTTCCTGGCTGGGCTCTGCATTTCGTCAGTGGAGCTCCTGGCCGGAGAGGCACCTGCAGGAGCTGGCACACAAGCGCTCAGGGCTTTGCTGGGGCGGATTGCGGAAGTGGAGGGCTGCGTGTGCGTGGCAGCTGCAGGGATGCCCGCGGGCAGCTGGGGAGGCATCCCTCCCACGGGGCCACGACGCTCGGGGGGCCTGGCTGCATCACAGCCGCTGTGCCCACCGATGGATGCCCCCTGTCCTTGGACTGTGCGCAGTCTCTGGCCCATGCAGGTGCGACAGGATGCGGCCCTGCACACCGTTAGGCAGCGAGGAGGGGGGGCCTCCGTGACTGGCCGTTGTTGGACTTTTGCTGACTCGACCATCAGCGCCCTCTGCGCATTTTAAATCGCCAAATTCCTGCTGGGTTTCATTTGGGTAGCTGCTTGGATTGCATCCCATTGTTTCCAGCTTGTAGGCTGCCTTTTCTCGGGTTGCCCCGCGTGGTTTTCAGGGCCACAAACTGCCCGGAGCGCCCCGGATTTCGGGCAACGCAACAGCCTCCCAAGTAGATCCAGTGAGCTCAGTGGAGCCTCCAGGCACCAGTGCAGTCCATCCGCGCACCTCTGTTCCGAGGGACAGACTGCAGCAGATGGCTGCCACGCTCGGGGGGCCGGGGGCCCTGTGCTCGGGGGCCGGCGGGGGGCCGCGCGCGCTGCGTCCGGGCGCGCAGGCGGCGGCGGCGGCTGGAGGGCGCGCTGCGCGGTGCGGCGGCTCCTTCGCCTGGTCCCTCCCCTCGCGGGCTCCGGGAAGGGGAGAGCGAGGGAAAGGCACACCCATCCCGCGTTACAAGAGCCCGGCCCTGGGCGGGAGCTGCCCACTCCGCGCGCGCTCCTGCTGCAGCGACGACGCCACCGGAGCCTGTCCGCCAGGGCTCGGCCGCCGCCTCCAGGACCCCGGGACCGGATCGGGCCCTCGCTCGCGCTCGCCGGCAGCCCCGCGACGGCGCCCGGCATGGCAGTGCCGGGCAGCTGAGGGGCCCGACCCGCAGGTACCACCGACGGCCGGGAAGGCGGGCGGGGGGCTGCGCGCCTGGCGCCGCGGGAGGGCGCAGCGGCCGTCGCGGGCCCCTCGCCGGCGCCTGGGCGCGTTTGGGGGCGCTTCTGCGCTCGGGAAGGCGCGCGGCGTGGCGCACGCTTCTGCGGCGCGGACTAAGATCGCCCCCGCGCCCCCCCACTTCGCCGTGCCTTGGAGGGCGCCCCTTCCGCTCGCCGTGCCCCCTCCCGGGCACCTCCGGGCACCGCCCTTGGCGCACGAGGCGGCCGCGTCCGGAGCCTCTCCGGGAGCGCGCAGCTTTCTCTGCCGAGTTGGTGGAAAGTTTGCCGCGGGGGGGTGGCTGGGCGGGCTCTGCTCGGCGTCGGGCGCACCGCGTTGGAGGTGCCAAGGCTGGGGGCGGGCGAGGAAATGGGGCAGCTTGAGGTGCGGGCGCGCCCCTTTTTGGAGTGTGGGGAACGCTAAGTAAAAGCGGCGCCTTTGCTCGGTTCCTTTGACTGTGAACTCTCCCAGGATTGTTAATTGCAGGGTGTGACTAACGCCCCCCCCCCCAGCGTGGACAGAGGGACTGCTTTCGGAGCGGGGGGCAGGCCGCCCCCGGTGCCTCGGTACTGAGGCATCCGCCTGCCCTTCGAGGGCGCCGCCGGACCCCGGGGCCAAGCGGCGGGGGCGCGGGCGCACGGGGCATCGGCGGGGGCGGGTGGCTCTGGAGCCGCGGATGGGTGTGTTGGGGAAGCACGTGGCCGCGCGTTGTGCCGAGGAGGCTTTGGGGGATGCCTGCAAGGCGTTGGCTTAATCCGGAGTGACTCCTCTCTGGAGTTACTTCTCTCACACGGACGGGAGACCGAGCGTGTCCAGAAACGGGAGTGTGGACCTGCTGCGCCTCTCTGCCCCTCCTGCTTTCGACGCGTGTGTTTCTTTAAAACTTGGGAGTGTCGCCCAATCGTGTCCCATCGGTTTGTTCTGGAGTTCGGGAGCAGAACTGCTTCGCAGCCTCGCGGGACGGAGGGGCCCGACCCCTGGCCCACCTCTAGCCCCCCAGACCTTTCCCAGCGCGTTCCCGGGCGGTTGATTCAGTTTTCATTTATCCGGTCCCTATGCCGTGCGTTAACCGAGGCGCTTCTTCCGGAGCGACTCCGGACCGCCTTCCAGGAAAGGCCGGCCGCCTGCCTGGCCCTTGGGCAGGCGGGCGCAGGCACGGGGCGCACGGCGCGCCCCCCCGCCCCGGACCCCCGCCTCGCCCGCGCCCCCCTTGAGCAACTGGCCCGCCCGGGGCAGCGGGGAGGAGGCCGCGGCCGCCGCGCTCCGGGCGGGCCTCTGGGCGGGGCAGCGCCCTCCCCCCTGCCCTCCCCCTCCCTCCCCCATCTGGCCCCCCTCCAGCAGCCTCTGGAATGTGCTGGTTGGAAAGACTGACTAATGCGAAGCGGCCCTTGTCGCTGGCGCGCTCCCGGCTGCGGCGGGGGGGGGCGCGGGGGGCGAGCGAGGGGCGCGCTGGGCTCGCCGGGGGGCTCCGAGGGGGACGCTCGGGAGGGGCGCCTTGCTGGCCTCTGCCCCCGGGTTGCGCGGGGGTGGGTGGCGGGAAGGCTCTCCTGCCCGGGGGTGCAGAATCCGGAAAGGGGGGCGGAGAGGCCTGTGGGGAGGCACAGAAGCCCCCCAGGGAGGGGTCTTTCAGTCTGAAGTCTGGACTCGGCGCAGTCGAGAGGGAAGCATGTATGAATGCGACCGCTAAGCATGTTTAGCCTTTGGGCTTCATGGCCTTATGGGGGGGAGGTCTTTGGATGGTTGTGAAATCCAGCACTAGGATTCCTCCCACCTCCTCTGCCCCCTTTATAGCTGCATTACGATTTCTCCTACGTTCCTGATGTCTCGGGGTGCAGGCTAGGCCTGCTGAATAGGATACTCTGAGCGTGTGCAAAGTGCCCCTTTAAAACGTTATGCCCACTTGGAACTCGGCACCGCCCTGGCTGCAGGAGTAAGCGGGAGTTGCACCTGGCCTGCCGCCCTGGATCTGGGCTGCTTGTGCGGGGGCTGGCGTGACTCTTGGGGGAAGGGTGGGGTGGGGCCGAGCTCCTGGCTGGGGAGAGCCCTTCTCTGGGCCCATACAGAGACATGTGGGCTGGCCATCTCCTGGGTTCTGCAGCGGTGTATCTATGGGGCACTCCGGGCCCGAATAATGTCGGCCGTTGAGAATTGGTGGGGCCCCTTGCAGAGGTGGGGTGTCTTCTTTGGGAGGGTATGGGGGCAGGGGGAGGTTTTCTCCCCTCTCCAAGAAGCAGGATCTGGGGAGCCATGCTCTGGGATGCCCCATCAAGAACTGCCGGGGGGGGGGGGATCCTGCGGTGGGTGGGTTTCACACGTTCGGCGGTTGCTTCCTCGAGGGAGGTGCACGTGGTTTCTGGGGCAGCTCCGTGCCCCCTGGTTTCCTTCACATGAGGCTCATTTCTGCAAGCATTTTGGCAGAAACGCCCTGCAGCGCCCAGCCTTGAATTCTGTGCCGTGAGGTCTTTCTGGTGCATGCGCTTCAGACCTGTCCGTGGCCCCTCCGAGGCGAGCCTGTGCTTGATTGCAGGCTCTTTGGGGCAGCATCCCGGGAGAAGATGGATCCCTCTCCGAAAACAGGGTGTTGCCTTCTCCGTTCAGGTTGGGCCGGAGCTTGCTGGTTTTGGAGCGGCACTCCGGCCTCTGCCCTCCCTGGATTGTGGTCGCTGGTCATGGGTTGAGCTTGGGTGTGGCTTCTCTGCCTCTCTTTGGGAAGCCAGGAGCGCGTGTGAAGTTCGCCCTTCCTTCCCAGCGGGAAGCTTGTCCATGGCTCCAGGATGGCCACAAATGTTTCCTCGGATTATCCGATGCCGGACATGCCTCGAGCTGGCCCAGCTTGTCTTGGACCTCCAGGGGCACTTGGGCTGGGCTGCTCAGCGCCAGTGCGACTGGGTTTTCCAGTTGAGGTTCCCACCTGAATGGATGGGCTTCAGGGGGGACACTCGCCCGCCCTTTCCACCAGCTTTTGCTCTGTGCTAGACCAGCGGCTTGAACAAAGATGGCCCAGAGGGCGGACTTGGCAGCCAAGCGGACGAGAACACGCGCAAAGCAGCGTTGGCCTGGCCCGTCGGTCGGACAATGGAGCAAAAGAAGGGCCCATTTTAGAGTGCCAAGTTTCTCGCTCGGCACCAGAGAAGGAAAGGCAGCAAAGTACGGGCTCCTTTTAATAGCACATTCAGTTCAGGGCAGCAGCCTCTTTCCAAGCTCCCTGTTCCTTCCCCAGTGTGTTTTCCTGGGCTTTGGGTGGCCTTCTCTGTCCTGGGCAAGCTACCTCTGGAGTTACAACTAGACTGCAGGCGGGTGGTCATTGGATGGCATTTTCCTCCATTTTAAAAAACATCACCACATTCAGAAATCTAGCCTGTCGGGAGAAGGCTGGGCAAGGCCCTGACACGCTTGCTTTCCATATGGAGGGGATTGTATTCAGTGTTGTTATATTGTATCTGCATAAATATTCAGTCTGATGGACCCTGACCTGCAGGTTGGAGACATAGTGCTGCCCAGACATAGTGAGGACTACGATTTTGACCCCCAGATGCAAGATAAGGAGGCCGCTGGCTGGGAGGAAAGGCAGAGATGGCCACCGGGCAGGGTGCTGCGGGGACTCTCTGCACGCAAACCCCCAGAGCCAGCCCCGACTGATTTCCCCTTTGCTTCCTCCCGTGCAAGTTCCCCCAGCGATGGGAGAAGCTGGCATTTCCCTCTTCCGACTCCCTGGTCCACCGCCTTTCTCACAGCCGTCCTCAGTCATGGCGTGATAATTTGCCTTTCAGCTGTTGTCCCCATACAGCAGATCCCTTTGCTGAGAGGGTTCGCTGAGGACAGAATCCGAGAGAGAGGAGGTTACATTCGTTTGCGGTCAGATCAGACGGTTTCTCTCCCCCACTGCAGCCTTTCTCAAAAACGGGGCAAAACGCTTTGGGTTTCTCGGCCCACTTTCAGGGTCGTGGTCTCAGTCGCTCGGAAACCGGATCCCTGCTTCCCAGCCTCCGAGGTGCCCGGCCGTCCTCCGCAGGGGCATTTGGCGCTCAGAACCACAAATGTCAGGGTTGCTTTCTCGGCTTTTGGAGGAGTTGTTGTTGACTTCTGGCAAAAGAAATACCTCGGGACGCCTCTGCCCGCTTCTCAAAGGGGAGTGGAAGCTTTTGCGCTCACGAGGTTGGGGCACGTGAGGGGAGAATGCAGTTCGTGCTGCGAGTCGAGGGGCTGGCTCCTTCCAGGATTCCTGTCCGAGGTTTTTGTGGATCCTCTTCTGGAGAGGGGCGGCTTCGCCTGCCAGTTTGCATGATGTTGTAAGCGGGAAAGGAGAATCGGAGAATTCTGTCTGGATGGGCCGGGCAGATGCTGATGGAGGCAGTCCCTTGCCCTCGGGACATTGGGAATACGGGAAGCCGGTCCCATTCCGCTATTTCGCCTCTTCAAATTCTGCAATTGTATCAATGACTGTTACACATCAGGGTGTGTTACTTTTTTCTCTCCCTCCCTCATCCTGGTATTTCTGCTCTTGGGAAGGCAGCTCCTTGGGTTGCTGTGACTTCATTGGCTCACCCAGTATCAAGCATTTGAAGTCCTGAGGGCTAGGAGCTTGATTTAAAGCATGCGCCCCGTGCCCCGAATTCATAAGCTGCTGGATTCCACACTTAAAACCCGCTTTTGTGCTTTCTCCACACCGCTGCTGATCTGGGTGCACCCTTGCAAGGAGTGCTGTGCAGTCGAAACTGCCCATCTCTTTGTTCTGACAATTAAGGGGAATCTAATTATTTGAGATTCCGGAGCCTTTGCCTGTGTTTTGCTGGTGTACAGAGACCTGTCACACTGGCCTCTCGCTGCCGTCTTTCTCCGTATCTGCAAAGATGACGGGAAGGACAGACGGCTGCCGAACCAGTTTGACTTTCCCTCTCACTGTGAGAATTAGCAAAGAAAACCCTCGCCATCTTGGAAGGCAGGAAAGTCGTCTTTGGGCTGTGCTGCTTCAAATTGCAGGTTGCAGCTCCCGTGACTGAGTTTAATTCCATACAAAGTAACCACTCCCATCTCTGCAGGTAGAAAACTGTCAGGCCCGGGGAATGGTTAGCGTATGCCGTTCATCACACATGTTGCCCTGTGTAGGGAGGGCTTGTTACAGGGAGTCGGACTCCTGCTTTGACAAGCTTACAAAGATCAGCAGTTCACTTTGATGTGCTTAAGGTGGACTTTGAGTTTGAAGGGTGAGGACTTCGCCTGGAGCATTACAAGCCCATTATCCTCAGCCACCATAACCCCTTAGTGCCCAGAAAGTGCTGAGCATGGGACGTCTGACTTAAGACAAACGGTCAAAGGGTTTGAACATTTATTTAACTGGGTGCTTAGATCCAAAGTGGAATAGCCCCCATCCAAAGTGGTATGGGCCAAGCTCCAGCCAACCCCCTGGGTGAGAACTAAGCCTAAAACTGAAATATGTGTGACAGTCTTTTCCTTTAAGAATATAATTAAGTCCAAGTGATTTTGCAATGCCATGCAAGATTAGAAACAAGCAAGCAAGCACAGATGATGGTTTTGGGTGTAGTTTGAAGTTTCTGGAGAAGCTGAGCTTTCATTTTTAAAAATGGTGACTGCTACCGAGTTCCTAGCCCTTATGGATGCCAGTATATGCTTGAATGCATTTGGGCAGTGCCTGTGGATATCCCAGGCCCCTGAAGGAGTGCGTAATGAAGATATCTTGTGGCCTTCAGTGATCAGTTCCTTGTCCTTGCCTAAGAAGAATGACCTTTTTTTTCCTTTTCGGCAAAATGATAGGTGTTTATACACGTTGCAAAATTCAGGTGTTGATGGTGCAGGTATATAGACAACCTGGGGCACAGCTGTCTGTTCGAGAGAAATTCTCCATGGTCTCTTTGAAGATTTCTGAGGTACCCCACTTCCAAGCGGACTGTCCAATTTCAAGGTTTTGATCTCCTGCTTAGTAGTGGCCGCTTCCGAAGGGTTTCCTGGCTTTAGATTTCTCTTCATCTCTTGAGCTTTTGCAAAGGCCTATGACAATGATTTCTGCTTTGCCTTCCTGAGGATTTCATAGGTTTGTCTGTTTCCTTTTGTGTGTGTGTGTGTGTGTGTGTGTTTCCTGCTTGGAGTTGCCATGTGGAGAAAGATTTAGATCTGAGAAATGGTGCACAGGAAAAGGGCACCCCCTACACACCCACACATAAATTTTGCCAATAAAATTTGACACCCACCCCATCACTTTGAGATAAATATGAACATGTACATTTGAACCCCCTCCATCTTACCTGTTAAGCCCTGAATGGGTTCTTTAAAAGGTAAGCTCCCAGCAGAGGATTTGTGTTTTTTTCCACACGTTTGTGTGAGTATCACATAAATGCAGAAGAAGTTTGCATGGCAGACCCTGCTTCAAAGTGAATAAACAATTTCGTAGCCCTCATGATTGCAAAGGGAGACATGGGAGGAGAGTTAGGGGTGGGTCAAGAAGGGGCTTGCATTTGAGTGCTCTGCTTAATTTTGCGCCCTTCCATAACTGTCAGGAAGAGAGGGATAAATTAGGATGAATTTGGCTCATGAGCCTGGAATTTTTGGATGGCTCTCTGGTGCAATTGTTCTCGGCATGCTGATGTTGGATTTCTTTAGCACGGAACAGAATGCGGCCTGTATGTGGAAAGAGTTAGGCAGTTTGAATGGGACTGGTGTCTTCTTGGGATTACAGCCGAAAGCAAACGCAGAACCCCAAACCCCGGCCAGCCCAGGACGCGAGCAAGGCTGCCGTGGCGCTCCGCTTGCTGGCTCCTTGCGGGTTGGGTGGGTTAGACCTCGCCGGCATTTAATTTCCCCTGGAAATTGACCTCTGGCGTAACGAACTCCTGGAGGGCTGGACGTGGAGAGAAGGTGTTTGCTTGTCTGGTTTGCTTGTTTATTGCCTGCCCGTTTCATTATTTCCATGTGTGTTTCTGGTTTGCTAGTTTGTTATCCCTGCAGTGCCCTCGACGTAACGGTCTGTAGCGATGCAGCAGGACCTAGACGAGAGAGAGCCCTGGGGCGGAAGGCACCTGGCGTGAGAAGCCTCTCGCTGGGGATGGGAATCCGTGGGATTTTCTCGGCTCGCCCCGACTGACTCGGGGGTTTGTCGGCGGGCCGCTGGCCGTGAGCCAGTCCCCCGCCGCGCACCAGCTGCACCAGTAGCACCGGGCCTGCGCACACGCGGCTGGGACTCGCAGGGTGGCACCGGTGCCCGGCGTGCCGCTGGGGTCCGCGTAACTGTGCGCATCCCGCCGGTGGGCAGACGCTGGGCTCTGTGGGCAGCAGCGGGCAGCGCGCCTGAGCCCCCAGCCCTGGCTGGAGGCCGCACGCCTCGAGCGTGTTGCTAAGGCGTGGTGTTCTGAGCCGGGAAATGGGTCTAACTGGACGCGAGGAAGCATGGGGTGGTCCGTGCCCGTTGAGAGCAGCAGCCCTCCCGTTTCAGACTGGAGCTTTTCAGTCCTCTTTGGAGGTGCTGCCAGGTCTTGACCCCGGGACTTTGGGTGTGCAGAGCTAGTGCGGCTCCTGCAGGAATCTTATGGATCACAGCAGTCCATAAACCCTCCTCCTCCTCTCCAATTTTCCCTAATCCTCCCATGAAGGTGTCTGAGTTGCCGTCCCGTCCCTCTCCATATCTCTTGCCAGTTCCTCCTGAATCATATTTATCTGTTTATCTCTCACCTGCAGCATACAGGTGAAAAGCAGCCTGCATTAGCATAACAACAGCACAAACTGAAACCACCGGACTGGGATTGCATGGAGGGGGCGGCCCAGTTGCTTTCTGACTGTCCCCAGTGGGGGAGAGCCCCCCACCTCCCCAGGCCGCTGGTTCGACCGCTGTGTTGCTCTGGAGTGAGGAGCTTTTCCTGATGTCCGGCCTGAATCTGGGTTGTCACAACTTCTCTGTCTTCTCTGTCCTGCACTCTGGTTTCAGCAAGAAGAGAGCTCGACCTTCCTCTTTGTGGCAGCCTTTGCGGTCCTTATAGAGGGATACCGTGTGCCCCCTCAGCCTTCTCCTTTCAAGGCTGACCAAGCCCAGTTCTCTCAGCCTCTCCTCCCAGGGCAGCGTTTCCAAACCCCGGATCCTTTTTGTCGCCCTCCTCTGGACCCTTTCTCATTTTCCTGCCTCTTTCTCAAACCTTGGTGCCCAGAACTGGACACAGAATTCCAGCTGGCCAGCAAGGAGTGTTGCGAAACGTTGCGATGCGCGAGCAAGGAGGGCCGAGCCAGGGGTCCAGACGGACACGCCGCTGCTGCTGCGTGAGTGGAGGCCGTGCTGGCACAGACCGGGCCCGGGGACCCTGGGGTGGAGCGGCCCGGGGCGGGGGCGCAGCCGGAGCGGCGGGTCCTGGCTGCAGGGCCCCAGCTGCCCAAGGCACAGCGAGACGGACCTGCACCGCCTCCTCCCCCTGCCAGTCTCTCTCTGATATCCTCATCGGCGGCCTGACCTCCCCGGCTTTCTTCCCGGGCCTGCCCAGCACAGGCGGTGTGAGGCGCTGGGGGCTGCGAGGGGCCGCCTCCTCTGTGTTCGTACGCGTTCGCCCAGTGCCTGCTCACAGACAGGCGAGTCTGGGGCAGGGCTTGTTCCGGGCATACAGGTTTTGCCGCAGCTTCCACAGGAAACAAGCCAGGGCAGGTGGGACGGCAAAGACGGGGGATTTGCCCCGCCAGGTTCTCACGCAATCAGTGATCACCATGCGGCCTGTGCACAGACAAGCTCTCGTCTGTGTTTGCACATATGTGCGTGTACACACGCAGGGGCTGGTGTGCTCTTGGAGTGTACTCTGCAAACGGGATGCAGATCGTTGGAGTTTGCATTTGGTGCTTAAAAATGATTAGCTCCTGCAATTATAGCCAGTGTATGTTTAATTTTAATTTGCGTGCAGCTCTTACATAATACTGTAGGCCATTTTGGGAGGGTTGTGTGTCCTGAAAAGGGGTCTAAAGATAAATGTTTGTTTGTTTGTTTGAAGGTTTTATATACTGCCCTAAACTAAAATGTCCCAGGGCATGAACTTCACTTTTGCATGAGTTCCTATAGAAAAGAAAGGAACCTGGATTCTCTTTGGTCGACTCCGATGTGGTTTTAAATTTGCACAGCAGGGGTGTGTCTTCAGGAATCCATGACTCATTAGAATGAAATTAGCCTTTTGATTAGGAATGCCAAGGAGTGAAGTAGCCCAAAGTCCAGCTGGTCCAGGATTCCTTTCAACGTGTCCATAGCCGGTGCAGGAGCAGAAAGGAGACTAGGGCTAAACACGCCGGTTTAAGGTTTGCACCATAAAACGCGGGCTCTTGTGTTTGGCCACAGGCCCGTGTCTGAAGGGTGGTGGTCAGCCAACCAATTCGCCCTCGCCCTCGGGTGAAATGCGCCCTTTCGCCAGGTTGGAATTCGCCCCGGGCTGCCTGGGAAATCGGAATGGGAGTTCAGGGCAAATGGATGCAAGGTGATTACCTGGCTGCCTCTGAACCATGGCCTTCGGCAAGCGCCAGGTGGCCGGCTAGAAACAGGGCGGGCGAAGGCACCCTGGGCAGTGGCGTTGTGCTCTGAGGTCTGCATTTGCGTGAAGGGTTTCAGTGCCGGGGACGCTTTGCTCGGCCGGCCATGTTCTCGCCCTCGCTGACTAGCAAAGAGGGAGGTACCTGGGAGGAAGGTGCAAAGGCCCCCGAAAGGGTGACTGGGAGAGGCGTTGGCTCTCATGGGGTGTATGCGCTTCCCTTGGTTCTGGGGTCACCTCTGGGCAGGAAGGTTATGCAAGATTTAGGGATGCCGGGGAGAAACCTTGCGCCCAAATGCGCACGGTATCCGTTTATTCTATTACATTTGTAACCCACTTTCTTCCACTTGCAAGGAACCCTGGGGGCTTAAAGGTTCTCCTTTGTGCTGCTCCATCCTCACAACAACCCTGCAAGGGAGGCTAGGCTGAGAGTCCCTGACTTTGGGGACCTGAGCCTAGATCTCCCCTGCCCTAGTCCAGTGCTCTGACCACTGAGCCATGCTGCTTTCTTGGCCTTTGCTTTCCGCCTTGAATGTGCTCTCTCCCACAGACAGCTCTCTTCGCGCAGGGCGGCTCATTCCCAGGCCAACACGTCTGCCAAGTTCCTGGCCCCCGAAAGGCCTTTCCAGAGCCGCTCGCGTGACTCTGTGGTGTGCGGTGCCCTGGCTCGCCGGTCGAACAAAGATCCAATTTCCCCAAATCCTACACAGTCCTCGGCTTTCCATTCTTGCGCTGCGGGGCGAGGAGCGAGCGGGGCTCCGGGCGGGGAGCAGGGTCCTGCTTGTTCGGGGGCGCCGGCCCCCATCGCTCTGCGAGCGGCCGCGTCAGCCGGGAGCGCACCGTGTGCGCCAGCCGGGTGCGTGCAAGCGGCGTGACCTTTGTCTGCAGGGCCGGGGAGCCGAGCCGCACTGATCCGGCACAGGCTTGTGACATCGAGGGAACCTTGCCAGAAAAGCTGCACAGGATGAGGCCCAGGTGGAGTTGCAAAGCATGTCCCGGGAAGCCTAGAGCCCAGCGAAATGAACGGCCTAACTTCAGCCTAGCCTACCTCACAGGGTTGTTGTTGTGAGGCCACAGTGGAGCTGAGGAAGCCGCCTTGCGTTCCTCGCAAGAAAAGGAACAGGGCAGGATATGGATGTGGGAATGACCATGATCTTCCACAGTTGGTTGGACTAGAAGCGCCTTTGGTCCCATCCAGCCCGGTGCCTGGAGGGAATCCAGAGTGCCAGGCGCTGAACCCTGGGACTTGGCTAAGTCACCTCAGCAACTCCATCGGGACCCATTCCTCTTCCATCTTCCCCTGCATCCTCCCAGAACTGAGCCACGGTTTCCCACAGTTTCTGGGAATCTCGAGGGTGACTTTTCATTTTCCCAAAGATGGCATATTTCCTTGAAGCGGCTCTCGGTTCGACAGAAAATTCAAGCAATGCCAGGCGGCTGATTTTAAAGTCTCCGTCGTGAGAGAGAAGGGCCGTGGATATTCTCGGGAAATCCAGCCGTAGCTTCTGTCGCGGCTTGTCCTCCTCAGAGGTCCGGCAGATTGGCAGGGCGTGGGGTGTCTGGGTGGGTGGTGGGGACCCTGCCGCATCCCTGTTGTGCAGGAACCCCCTCACTGCCACCCCTTGACCCCTTCGCCACCCATCTCCTCGCCCTCATCCAGGCCAAATCAGATGCATTTTCACCTTTGCAAATCCGACCTCAGGAATCGGCTCCCCCCCCCCCAGCCCCCCCGTCTCTCGGCCATCAGTTTTATCTTTACAACAGGTTGGCTGAAAGGTGAGCAGAGATTCGAACGCGGCTCAAGTTAGATTCCGAGTCACGTCCTGAGTCATAGCCGTCCGGGTGATACTGGTGGGACTGCCCAGGGCTTTGTAAGATGGGATGAGGCGTTTGTGGGAAAGGCAAACTTTAAAGAGACTCCAATTCGGTTGAACTACAGTTTAAATAAGGAAAAGTTCTGACTTCTTTCAAGCTGGAGCCAGTGTGGTGTAGTGGCTAAGAGCCTGGGACTGGGACTCAGACGATCCGGGTTCTGGTTCCTGTTCAGCCATGGAGCCAACTGGGTGACTTTGGGCCAGTCACAGACTCTCAGCCCAACCTACCTCACAGGGTGGTTGTTGTGGGGATAAAACGGAGGAGGAGAATGATGTAAGCTGCCTTGAGCCCTTTGTAGGAAAAAGGCAGGATATAAATCGGGGGGGGGGGGGAGAATTAGGAGAAGGAACTAATAGCCACGACTCGCCAGGTAATACAAGTTGAGCTTTGTGACCTTCATTGGAAGAGTTTACCACCTCCTGACCCGTGGCACGAATTTGGGTTTCTCCCATGTGTGTTGTACACAACAGCCTGTGTGAGACCCGGGGGCAGCCCGGCCTGGGCCTGCTCCTCCGCAGGGCTCCTCTTCTTCCCTCCCATCCCCATGGGGGTGTAAGCCGTGGGGCAGGAGAGGAACCCCCCACGGCCGCTTCTGTGCCCGGTTTGGGGTGGGTCGAGGGGCACGTGTCTGCGCGGCTTGATGGAGAATGTTTCGGGGCTCCCCCGGGTCGTGCCGAAGTGCTTTGGGGCCGCACGTTCCCAGGCTTCTCTGTGGCCCGAAAGTTCCCAGGAAGGAACTGTGCTTGATGATGGGGCTTGGAGCTAAAGTAGATTTCTGCCCGGAACCAGGCAGATAAATGGATAATTGTCATTATCTCTCTGTGAGGGACCTGCCCTGTGACTGGGCCAAAAGGCAGGAGTTAAATTAAATGAACGGAGGACAAGGTTTTCCTGAGCTTGCCAGAGCAGTGCAAAAGTGCCGTTTTTGCCCAAAAGCCCAGCTCGCCACGATTGAGCCTGGAATTACCCCCGGCCCAGTTTTCTTGGGCTTGCCCTGATCTGAGCAAGATCGCTTTCAGTATCGTGCCAGCTCTGTATCTGAGCTGTTGCTGGTTTCTGGACCTTCCAGAATCCTCCTTCACAAAACAAAAACAAAAAAACATCCCCCCCACACACACCTACACACACAGAAAGAGAGAAAGAGATTGACACGTTTCTAGTCCTTATGGAACCCGATAAACAAGGTGAATCGCGCAGGCACGATTCTGCCCTGTTATTTCGCCCTCCTCCATTGTAACCCTCTTGCAAATGGCTTTCTCATGCCTACTTGTGAGGTTCCAAGCTAAACCGGTCTTTCCAGGGTGGTGGATACCAGCCCAACCCTTTTCTGCTTGTGCTTTGTCTTGCAATTGTCAGGAGTTCAGACGGCTTGGCGATCCGGGGATCCGGTGTGAACTGATCCGGTGTGAACTGGTGCCGTTGCCTTCCTCCAGAGTTCAGCGCCCTCCCTAGAGTCCCAGTGCAACCCTAGGTGGGTCTACTCTGAAGTAAGCCACCATGCCCAAGGGGACTTTTCCCCAGGAAAATATTGCTTCTGTATGTCGGGCTTTGGAGACCCATCTTTGCCTGGGAATCTTGAGGCGGGGGGGCCTGCGGGATGGAGACGGGGACAGGGCGTCATGTCCCAAGGTGGCTGCACATGGCGTCCCCACATCTCAGGCAGAGACGCACCTGGGATGCAGCCCAGGGAAGAGGCGTGAAAAGCAGTGCAGAGCGTCAGGCCTCCCAGCTCAGCTTGCCTGACGAGCAAACGGCCTCAGAGCAGGCCGCCCCGGCACCTCGACCGACGGGGCCTGGGCCACACCTGCGGGCTTGCCGGACCCCTCGGCTCCGGCTGCCTCGGGCAGGTGAGGAGCGAGGCTGCCTCTCGTAGCTGGGAGGGCGCGGCTGGGCTGCAGGAAAGCGTGAGGTGGGAGGCCGGGTGATGGCTGGGCGCGGCTTGGGGGGGCCCTGCCAAGCGTCCCCTGCACCCCGCCTGTTCGTCCGCCTCCCGCTCTGGCCCGGGCCACGGTGGCGGAGGGAAGGGGCGCGGGGCCAGCAAAGCCCCCGCCGACTGTCCCCACGGCTCTGCGCCTTTGGCAGAGGAGGCCGGGCGACGGGGTCGTGGTGGCCAGAAGGCGGGCACCCTGCGCGTGCCTCACCCGAGGGCGGTGGAGACCCTGCAGCTGTTCCTGGGCGGAACGGCGTGGGGCTAGCGTGTCCCCCACGCTTTTTCCCGGCCATTCTGCCCCTCCCCGTCTTCCTCTCGCAGCCCGGCCCTTGCCAAAAATGTTGACATTCCTCTCCGGCTGACATCATGCTGCGAGCCAGATGAAAGCGGCCGTGTCGGGCGTCTGTGTGCGAGCTTGCTTGTGGTGCCCTGAATCATGCGGAATGGAGAGACGGCACTGCCTCCGTCTGCCCCAAAATGTACAGCTTTACCGGTGCCGACCGTCCCCTGCCCCCCGTGCTTCAGCGGAAGAGTCTCTTACTTTGCAGAAGAGAAGACGAAAGGGCTTGCGCCGCACCGGGCTGTCCGAAGAAGAGTCCTGCAGTTGGGTTGGACCCAAACGCCCATCCATTTCAGCTTCCTGTTTCCCACACTGGCTGGCCAGAAGTCCAGAAGCAGGACATGGAAAGAAAGCTCTCACTTGTTGATACTGGGACCATATTCATGCAAGACGATAAGCCAAGATCCAGGGAAAATGTGGCTTCCCGTGCGTGGAGGGCAGCGATCTCGTGCCTCCTGGTCCCACTCGAGAGCATGACCCAGCCCAGGAATCCTGGCTGACTGCGCCGTTTTGCAAGCCAGCTCCCTAAACCAGGGCTTGTTCCTGTTTGTGCATTCTGGCTTGTTCAGGAGCAAGAAGCAGGGATCCCTGAGTTCAGACAGTGCGCCTAAACAAACCCTCTTGTGATCTGTCTGGTCGGCTTTCCTTGTAGGAACTTCTTGTCCCTTATAAAACAAGGCCGTTACTTCCATCTGGTTGCAGTGGGTGCCTGAATTAAGAATGCTTTGGGCAAAGAAGTTGATTCTTTGATACCGGCTGGCCAGCGATGGAGCTGGAAGATCGCATGTTCTGGTTTTATGAGACGGAGAGCAGAGCTGGGAGCAAGAGCGGCAACGAAGGCGCTGCTTCGCTTTTCTAGCTCAGCGCCATCATTTGGAAGGCTAGCGAGACGTCCTTGCCAGGAATGGGATGGGGGGGAGGGGCGGGGAACGTCCTTTTCTGCCTCTGCGTGTTCCCATGCGCCGGATCACACAGCTGCACAGAAACTGCGTGCGCCGGGCAGGTTCCTCGCCCCTTCCTCCCCATTCTCCGGGCCAGCAGCTTTCTGTGCTGACATGCGTCTCGATTTGGGGCTGGGGTCCCGCAGGGTTTGCTTCTGTCGTTGCGACACTTTGAATGCAGCCTCCGTGCTTTGAATGTGTCATTTGACAGGGTGTTGGGGATTAGCCGAACCCCCTGCTCTGGCTCTTTCGAAGCATCAGGACAGTCATCGGATTAGATGATCATCCCCACGCACACAGGGACAATTAAATACGGCCTGTGGGGATGAAAGGACTTCTGCTTGTGCCAAGAGTCTCTCGCAGCTTCTGAATGCCACGTGCGTGCGCACACGCACACACACACTTTGAGTTCCCGGCTGGGGGCCCTTTTGCAATGTACCTGGTCTAGGAATGTGCATGAATGATTTGCCATTTAGGTTCCATCACATGCTCTCCAACTCAGAGTGGCCCTCAAACCGGGAGCCCCGTCGCCGCAGCCCCGCTCAGCTCGTGCAAGCTCCAGGCCAGTGTTCCCCAGAAGGAGCCCAGCCCTCTCGCCTTTGGTCTTCTCCTGCCTTCAGCTTTCCCTGCCTTGGCAGTCTTCTCCCGGGAGCTTCCCCTTCTCGTGATGTGCTTGAAGCAGGACTGACTATCTCCGTTTTGCCCTCTTCGCTTCCGGGGCAAGCTCTGTCCCAGCCAGCTCCAGAACCTGCTTGGCACGAGTGCTGGGACGGGAAAGTTTTCTGTTCAGACAGAAAAACGCCCCGCAAATCCTGGGCTTTCCCAGCCAGCCACACCTGGAGTTGGAGGACTTCTATCTGTCTAAACTGGCTTAAGGCAGAGCCATAGCTGGCTCTGAGAACCAGGCGCGTTTTAATTTCCATTTCAGTTTCTAGGAGCTCTGAATCGCCCTGCCTTGCCTCCCAAGCACCTGCCTGCCCTGCCAAGGAGTTCTTTTCCTTCGTGCATTTCTGAATCCATTCCTGAATTTGGACCCTGTTGCTGCTGGGTTTGGGGCCGAGGCTCCAGATCTGCTCTCCGCCTTTGTGCCAAAATTCTGTCCTCCCCTTTCCGTGGAATTTCTGCAGCAAGGAAACGATGAAGCAGCTGCGGAGGAAACAGTGGGTAGTCGCAAGTGGAAGATGGGTGCGTACCCCCCATGTGGTTCTGTGAACAGCTGGAATCTGGAGGATTCTTCCCAAAACACCCACTGGGGGGTAACTGCACATGGCCAAGAAGCGAGAGGCAAAGGACTTGGGAGCAGCAGACAGACTAAAGGAGATGGGCGCCGTCCGTTGGCAACCAAATACCTGGTTTATACTGGGAAATGCTAGCTAGCGGAACAGGCTGGCTTGGAATTATGGGAATTGTAGTCCCACACGCCTGGAGAGCTCCAGAGGGGAGCTGACACCCGTGTCAGGTCCTTTCAGTGTCACCCCCCTAAAAAAACGGAGAGCCCCCCAGATTAAGAGCTGCTGCTCCAGAAGAAAGAATCACGGGTGAGCTGGGCTTTGTCGTGACCCCTGTCGAGCCCCTTGCCGTGGTGCTTTTTGGAAAGGGAGACGCGGGGCATCGCAGTCCGAATGCGGGCCGTCGCCACTGACTCAGGCAAAGGTGTGATGAGACAGGCGGGTTTAGCTTTTCCATCCTCTCCCGGCTGCTTCTAATTTGGATGGAGCCGAGAAACAGGTCCTCCCAGGAAGAGATCGCTGGGAGTTTGTGGCCTCGGGTTTGTTCGGCTTTTCTTGTTCTGGTGGCACGGAGCAAAGCCCTCTAGCCCGGATTAGGAATACAGATGTAGCAACCCAGCGCTTGCACCTGGCTTGTCTTGTCTGGAAATGCCGGGGTGGGCGGGGGGGGGGTCACAGCAGGCAGCAGTGAAATCGAAACCCCGTGGGTGGATTAGGCATCTGCCAACTTCCAAAGGTTCTGGTTTTGCAAGGAGCAGGGGGTGCGAGGGAAGGTTCGCCAGCCGCAGAGAAACAATGCAGAATCTTGTCGCCTCGGAGAGGTGGTTACATTTATCGCGGAGTCCCTGCAAACCTTGGTTGCCACAAATTGTCGGGGCCCCCAGTCTCCTTGCCAACATAATATTTTGTGCTGCAAACACAAGCCGTGTGTATCTCTCGGAGCGTAACCACAGCTTCCTGTGGCAAAGGCTGAAAGCCCTCACCGAGGACGGTGCCTTAGTCATTTTGCAGAATTGCACAAGCACTTTTCGCCCTCCTGCTTCTTTCTTTACACGCTGCAAAAGGTCTCCCTTTCCCAGGGCTTGCTGGGTGGGGTGGGCAGCCACCCCCACGCCCCCCAGAGAGCCTCGCTGGGGGCCGCACCCACCGTGCCCGGGAGCTCTTGCAGACTTCCGTCAGCCCCTGCAGTCGAAACGAGATCTGCTCGTCACATCGGTCGTGGGGTCGACTGGGGACCAGGGGGATCCCAGCTGGAGTCCTCCCTCAGCCACAGAGCACCCTGGGTGTTTTTGGGCCAGGCATTCAGTCAGGCTGCCCACCTCACAGGGTTGTTGTGAGGATGAGCTGGGGGGGAGGAGGAGGAGAATCGTGTGAGCTGCCTGGGGCTCCTCCCACGAGGAGGAACAGTAGGATATAAATGCACGGTGAGGATGGGGCAGTGGAGGATAATTTTCTTCCACCTGGCAAAACGTAGGTTGGAAGCTCCCTGGGGCAGAGGCTTCGCCTTCCTTTGGGAAACACCCTGCCAACAGATGACTGGTCGTGTTGTAAGCCGCCCCGAGGCTTCGGCAAGGGGCGGCATAGAGATGTTACAATAATAATAATAACAACAACAACAACAACTGCTTCTGGAGGGCAGGAGGGAGCGGATCGGAGAGGCAGGAAAAAGGCCCGGAACGGGTAGGGCAGTAAGAGAAAGGGAGGTGGGTTTGGAAATTCCTGCTGTGAGTAATGCAGCCCGAGGCGCTGGGGGCCACCGTGCGACGGGGGCATGCTGGGAGTTGTAGGCTCTTCTTCTGTCTAAACCGCACAAGATTGTGCCATGAGACTGTTGTGCCGTGTGCTCTTCTCTTCAACGCCCCATTCAACTCGCTGGACTTTACCTTGGAGATCAAAGGCTTGCTCTGTAAAGCTTTTGTTTTATTGTTAGCAGAGGAAAACAAATTTATTGCAGCACCTTTGTGCTCACTGGAAGGCAGAAAGTAACACACCCCTTTCTTTCTTTCTTTTCTTCTTCCTTTGCAAAGCACCACAAAGCCCAGGAAAGCCAGCGTGTTTGTCTTCTGTTCAGTAGAACAGAAGGGGGTGTGGGAACCACAAGCCAAATGGACAACCTGCGTCCTCGTGAGCAGGAGACAAGTTGTGGCAACGGCAGGCTCCGTCGTACCAAATCTTGCGCCTGGAATGCGCTGCCGCGTTCACTCGTTGGACCGGCGCATCCCGCGTCTTCAGGCTCGGCCCTGGGGAGTCACTCGCCGGGCTGCGGCTCCGATCACAACCCTCCAAGCACGTGCAGAGTTTTTGCCCATTGCCAGGTTGCCAGGCTCGCTAGGAGTGCCACGGATCCCGGGCAGGGGCGAAGGCTGAGCGAGCGACTGGCCCAGAGCTTCTCCGGGAGCTCCGTGGCTGGGCAGGGCTTCGAACCCAGGGCCCTGCTTCTTCCTGGCCTCACACTGGAAACGCTGCAGGACTCCCGAGGCCTGGAAGGTTCCCAGAGAGGGTCCCTTGCCATCGCGTCCTCCTGCGACCCGGTGCTCCCTCCGTGCTTTGACTACCGCAGTCGTCCCCCCCAGCCAGCGGCCTCGTCCCCGCGGGGCTTGGGCCACTGCGCTCGCAGCGGCCGCGGCCCGTCCCGTGCCTGCCATCCCGCTCCTGCGGTGTCGTCTTGCCACCTCCCACTTTTCCAGTAATAACCCGGCTATCCCGAGAAAGAGCAGCGCTTGCGAGGCAATTCGGGAGCTTCTAAAAATACAGAGGACGCGAGCGCAGGGCCGGCCTGCGACTAGCAGCAGCTGGTGGGAGGCCCGGCGGGCTGGCGTGGCGCCCGAGGCGGCCGGTTTCCTCTTTCATGGCCGGGGATGGGCGAGCGGGCGCTGGGACCCCGTGCCCCCGAGCGACTGGGGCCACGCCGGGGAAGTGGGGCGGACAGACCGCAGAGGCTCTTGGGGTGCCTGTTGTGAGAATCGGCAGCCCTTGGGGTGGGTTCCTGCTGGCTGAGGGCAGCCGCTGCCCTCGGCCATCCGAATTATTCTGGTCCCCGAGCACAAAATCGGAGCTACCTGGAGTACAGTGGGGGGTTAGGGCATCGAGCTGAGACTGGCGAGACCAAGACTCTGGTCTGGCTCAGCCGCAAAGCTCACGGGGTCCCTTTGGGCTAGCCACAGATTCCCAGCCGAGCCTACCTCGCAGGGTTGTTGTGAGGATGCGCTGCTGGCAAGAGATTGCCTGGGCCATATTGGGCTCCTTGCAAGAGGATGCGTTGGGATGGAGCAGCGAGGACGAGAAACAACCCACGCCCTGCATGTTCCTCTTGCCAAGGGCAGGCCGGACGGGCACCCAGCGGGCAGGCCATGAGCGGCGCCGGCTGAAGCCGGGGGTCAGACTAGGTGGCCCGGAGCCCCCGTCAGACTCGCTCGGTTTCTATGTTTCTATTCTTGGATTCCAGGCAGTTACTGTTGTTTTCGCCTGTTGTTGTTCTCTGCAGTTTTTGTTTTCGTTAGTTTGTCTTGACCAGGCTGCGCATCTCCTGGAGAACTTTGCTTCCTGGGGAGCTGAGAAGCGTGGCCCCTCGTGCTGCTATTGCAAGTGTGTTTAGATGGAGGAAAAAACCTACAACTCCGGCTGTCGGCAGCAAGCTGGGAACTGCAGAAATGCTGCTCTGTTTAAACACGCTCGGGGCCACACCCCGAAGACTAACACTTCTGCCTGATCATGCCGGGGCGTTCCACCCGCAGGAGCACACTCTGCTTCGTTTTCAGCGGGACTACTCTGATCAGGTCTGGCTGCAACCGTAAAACACCGAATTAAGAGCCCTCTTTGTCCTCGCTCTTCATTTTACCCAAACGTTGCTGAACACGAGTGTCTCTTTTCACTCTTCCGACTCTGCGGCGACCCATCTAAGGCAGGGAAGAGGACTCCCATCCGCATCATCCAGCATAGCTAATTCTGAGCTACTCTGCAGTGCCCCAGTACCTGCTTTTCAGGGGCAAATAAATGTATTTATTCACGTTTTATTTTGGGGAGCCCTGCGTGTCAGCTTAGAATCCAAATGGATGTGCCCGAACTCCGGGAAGAGGCAGCCCCTTTTCGAATACGTGCACGGACCCTGCATCCGAGGACGTCCGGAAGGGCTCCTCGCCCAGCCCCCTTCGTGTGGGGGAAGCGTCCAGTTCCGCATGCGGTGTGCTGGTGTTCCCGGGCCGCGGGAAAGTCACGGCTGGGTTTGGGGACGGGGCCTGGCCCGACGCAGCCCATGGACCTGCTCCCTAGCGGGGCCCTGGCCAGGTCCACCCGCCTCGCTCCCACTGCAGCCTGCTGATTGATCCGCGCTTTGCCCCGAGCCCGGCCACAGAGGCAGCGAGGAGGGAGCCGGGGCTCTGTTCACCTGCTGCATCGATCGCACGGATGCCCGTCTTTTCCCTTTCCTGAAAGACCTCTGCGTGGCGTGCATCGTTCTCCTGCTGCTGCTCTCGGCCTTGCCGCACAACAGCCCTGTGAGGGAGGCCGGGCTGAGGACCTGTGAGTGGCCCAAAGGCACCCAGCAGGCCCTGTGGCTGAGCGGGGACTCGATCCCGGATCTCCTGAGACCCAGCCCTGTGCTCTCTGGGTGCTGAGGGGCAGGAGGGGACCCCTTCCCCTGCAAACCCAGAGGTGGCCCGGTCGACAGGGAGGGTCTGCCCCTCGTGTCCCGGACACCGGAGAATCCCCGCCGCTTTGCTCTTCTGCAGACGCGCCCCGGGCAGCTCGGCCACACTTCCCCGGCCCCCAGGCGCTCTGGCCACGTGGCTGCTCCCGGTGCGTGGGGTGTGCAGGAAACAGAGCGGCCCTCCCGAAATTGCACCCACGCCCCGCAGCAGCTCCGCTGGCCCACCCCCCGCCCCACACCCGGAGGAGGGCCAGGTGCTAATCCTGGCAAGCTTCGCAGGGGATGTGGTTTGCAGAGTGCCAATTTCAGTTGGGGCCGTAGGCGCACGGGAAGGGATGCGTCCCGGCCGCAAGCCACCCACCCGCCGGGCTGTGGGGGCTCATGCGATCTGGCAATGGCGTCCGTTGGTCACGAACCGGCTGCCGCTGCCCGGGATTGCGCTCTTCGGCTCCGTGGGGCGTGCTTTGTTGGCCGTGGGCTGCACGTCTGGCAAGTGGGTGGCAAAATGCAAGTTTCTGCTGGTTCAGGCTTTTTGGGCACAATCCTGAGCGTGTTTTGCATTTCACAAAGCGCCACAGTGCCAGCCTTTCTGAGCGAGTTGTGGGACTTTTCGGCAATGTCTAAACATGCGCAGGATTGCGGCCGAGGGCCGGATGGCACGAGCGCTGGGTCAACCTGGAGAGGACGAGGCCTGGGCACACACGGGACATTCAGCCCAGCCAGCAAAAGATCTGGTGCGAGAGGACCGCTCCTGTGAGCCCCAAGTCGGTCACCCAGGGAGGAGGCCGCCTGTCCCAGGCCTGGCTGATCCACTGTGCCTGCCTTCTGGCTCGTCAGGAAACGTTTCTGCTGCCCCAGCTCTGCCTGCTGGATCTGCCCCGTTGCGTCTCTGGCTGCGTCACGACATGCCTGGAAAAGTGATGGATACAGGAATATTCTCCTGGGCGTGGGTTATTTTTCTGCTTGTGCACTCCCAATTTAAACCTTCCTTTGCGGTGGCCGAGGGGCCGCCTTTCTTGTCTGTGTGGCGCGTCGGGCTGGGGGACCCAGCGTTGCCTCGCCGCTCGGCCCTGACGCTCCTGGCTAGGCCTGTTTCGAAGATGCCCGCTCTGCTCTGCCATCTGGCTGGCTGCGTGTGGTGAGTCATGTTGCCGGCTACGCCCAGGCCGCAGGCTCCTGTCCAGAGGAGCAAAGCTGGGTGCGGCTCTTTTGTTTGTGCTTTTCCCAGGCGTGCGTGCGTGCGTGCGTGCGTTTGTTCGTTCGGCCGATCGGTTCTGGCTCTGGAGCCCGTGCCCCTGCCCCTGCCCCGAAGCAGGACGGTGCCAGTTTCAGAGCTGGGGCAGGGCAGGGCAGGGCAGGGCAGGAGGAGCTTCTTGGCTCGGTCTCTGTCGTTCCTTGCAGGAAGTGAAATGCATCCACTTCTTTGCCTGTGTTGATTTAGGCAAAGGGTATTTCCCCCTCAGTCCACAGGCCCCCAAAGGCTTACAAAGCCGTTTATAAAGACCAGGATGCGGTCAGTTGGTGCCCAAAGGACGCCACAGCAAAGGAAACATGACTGGGACGGAGAAGGAAAGGAAGAGCCCAGCTGGGGGCTAGGTCTTCTTCACCTAGCCCAGCAGTGACTGCTGCAACTGCCACTGGAGGATGATGGGAGTTGTATTCCAGAACATCAGGATGGAGAAGGCTGCTTAGCGACCACAATACCGTGGGGGCATTCTAATTGCTCAGCCCCCCTTGAATAAGCCACAGCTTGTTTGCCGGCAAGCCATGGCGTGGGGCTCGGTCCTCAGGCCTCCGGCTGGCTCCGGCGCATGTCCCTGCATCCCTCGCAGCGGGACTCGTCTGGCGTCCTGCTCCACTCCAGCCAGCCCGTTTGCTTTGCTGCCTTTCAAAACTACTTTTTCAGAACCTCAAGAAAGCACGACCAGAGTTGTGTTCCTATATTTTTCATTTTGGCCCTGAAAAGTCCAAGTGAACGCTTCCTTTTCTGGACGAGCTGCATCCTCGGGGAAGCAGTGAGCTCAAAACCCTCTTAAAACCGGGCGGGTTGCATTGCCCGTTCCGTGCTCCTTTTTTGACATTTTCGCCCTTTCCCAATCTTCTTCAACCAAGAATTTGGCAACTGCACAGAGAGAGGCTGGCTTGTAATCAGCCTCTTCCCTTTATCCAATGCACGCTACAAACAGAGTTGCACGATTTTGTGGGGCTGGTTGTTGCTCTGTTTTGTTCTGAAGTGTGCTGAAGCAGTGGCAGCTGCTGCGAGCGACCAGTTGGCCGCTGGGGAGGTAGCCTGCTGGGAGAGTCCCAGACGCACCGATGAAATGGTTCCCCCGGATCTTGATGGCACCGTCGCCCGTCCTGCTCTGAACAATGCTTCGGACTCACCATGGCGAGCTGTGCATGATGGGGTGTGATGTCAGGCAAACCTCGCCGGTCGCTTTCCAGTAGTAACCATTCTGGGGGTTTTGAACTGGTTTCTTCTGAGCGAAATGTGCACCATGACAGGACTGGAGATGACCTGGAGTAATGGGGTGTGGCCCCAGATGGGGAGAATTCGGGTGTCCGAGGCAAGGAGGAAGCCATCTTAAAATGGAAATGCGATTGATTAAAACCACTTTTCTTGTCTAGACAAGCCTCACAGCTGCTTTTGGAGCGGGACCACAAAGCTCTGGCTGCAGGAGGAAGTATTTATCGATTTCCCGACCCCGCTGTAGTTTGGCTTTCTCTTGTCCGCATAGTGTACCTTTTGTGGTTTGCAGGGAGCAGGGGCCAGTCCTTCCCAAGAGGCTAAGAATTCACTGCAGGAGGATGGGACGGACGGACGGACGGACGGACGGACGGACGATCGGAGTGTCGGGAAGGATTTTGTGTGCAATGCTTCTCTCTCCCCCGAGCAGAACGACACTCCCACAACCGCTGCGACCGCGGTTGTTTTCCTGAGAGGGAAGCAGCCTGGGGAGTGGAGTATTTTGGGTGTGAGGCAGGCCTTCCCCGAGAGGGAGCCCTGGAGGCCAGCCCAGCCGGGCCGGCTGGAAGCGATGGGGTGCAGGCCGGCTCATCCCCAGGGCACCAGGTGGCGAGGCCTGGCGCGTCGGGGATCGGGTGCCCCACAAACCCTCCCACTCCCCCCTTCCGCCTCCATCGCTGGAGCGTCTCCTGAGCTGCTCCGCCAGCCCGAGTGTGCCCAGTTCAGCACCCGCTGAAGACAACGCCTCGGAGATCACGGCTCGGCCCTCCGATGGTTCTTGGCAATTAATTATGCTCAGCAAACAGCACCGGGTTTTATCTCAGCAGAAAGCACACAAAGCCAAGTTCCTGCAGTTTGAGGGCCGGGTTAATCGCTGGGTCCCGTTTCCTCTCTCTTATCTTATTTGCCTTTTAGGTTCGACAATGTTAGGATTGTCCCTCAACTTGCCTATTGGCCTCTTTGCGATAAAAAAAAAAGCCGGTCAGCATCTCTCACCTGTTAGAGCAGGAGTCAAGCCACTCACCTGGGCATGCCTGGCGTTTGGTTTCCCTCGTTCTCTTCATCTCTCTTCCTTAGAAGTGCCGAGTTGGGTGTGTGATTTCTGTGTCCCAGGCTGGGAAGCCTCTTGTTGGAGGAAAAAGAAAATACAGCAAGAGCGTGTTGACGTGAGCCGCCCGGCATAGAAATGTTTTAAATGAATGAATAATAAATAAATGTGCTTAGACTGGGCTTCAAAGGTTGCCGCTGAGTGCTGTCCACTATGGGAAAATTCTACGTGCTAAGAAAGCCAGCCTGTCAGGGAGGAGAGGTTTCCCTGAGAGGCTTGCTTCCTAGGTGCAGAGCTGTAGGTTTTTATCCATCGCTCTGTACGGAGGCGCTTCAGTCACCTGAGCCGAGAGCCGGGCTTTTTCGGACTGACACTGCCAGTCGCCCAACGTCCTGCCAGAGGCACGGGAGAAGCGCTCGGGGGAGGCATCCGGTCAGGCTGCCAGCGCTGCGCGAAGCCTTGCCCATGCAGGGGCCCGAAGGGACCTCGACCTCGGGGGGGGGGCCACGGCTGCTAAGCAGAAGGCTTTTTCGAGGGATCCTTGGGTGCGTCCTGTCGCTGATGTACGTGTTCCGGTGGAATTTGGTGCAGCTGGAATGTCTCTAGAAAACTCCCACGCCGGAGGGCATCGTGATTCCCCTCCTGCTTCCAGCTCGGAAGGATGCAGGAGCCCCGAGTGCCTTCCTCGGCCGCGGACGCCCCTCCAAGCTGTCATGGATGGCAGGCTGGCTTTCGGCATCTGGAGTGCCGGAGGCAAAATATTTTAAATAGCAGCCTGGCTCCTGGAAGACGTTGGATTTCAGGGTGGCTCTCCCTCCCACTAAGCTAAACCTGTCGGTTGCAATTGCTGCAGATCAGCCCTGCGAAGAAACAGACACGTATCCGGATATCTCCATCTGGTTGCGAGCGGCCATATTGCAGCCGAACACAGCCAGGGCGAAGGCGTGGAAAGACACCGCATGCTTGGGTTGATGAAGCGTAGGAGAGGCATTTGAGAACGGGTGGAAAATGCACGGAAGCAGTGAAACCAGTGCGTGATCCATGGCGGGGGAGATGGAGATACTGGGGTGCGGGGAACAAACTGGAATTTGGGGCGGGTTGCGTGCGGTGCCTCATCCTTCTGCAGTTCTGATCTGCTGTACCTTTCCGCCTTCCCGACTGCATCCCCTGCCCCCCGGATGACTTGTACTGGCTACGTCTGCCATTGCCACCCCATCTGGGGATGATGGGAGCTGCAGTCCAGCATGAGCAGACGCAGGGCATGCTGTGTCCTGTGTCTGTACATCTGTCTACCCACTGCTGGTTTCCCTGATGTTGTCGGACTTCAAATTCCATAATCCCCAGCCGGCATCGGGGAAGATGGGAATTACAGTCCAAGAACTGGGGTCACTGCATCAGCTGGGGCAGAGCTTTGTCCCGTGAGAAAGATGGCGATGTGTTGCGCAAACATCCGGTTTGCCAGGTCTCGCTGCGGGTGAGAATTCACGTTCTTTTTGAAAACAAGAATAGTAGCAAAGCTGTTCAGCACTTTTGAAAATAATTCTAAATACGTGCCCATCCCCAATCCATGGCTCAGCAGCTAACGGTTTGTCTCTTCCAAAAAGCCCCTCAGGTTTTTAGTGGGGGATTGTCTGCAAAACTGTGCATTTTAGCATCTGGATGATTCCCCCGCACCCCCTAAGATCCTTGCTTTGGTGCATTGTTTGGAGTAGCAAGAGAATACAGTGGAAATGCTTTATCTTGGCTATACTGTTCTGAAGTCATGGGGCTCTTCTGGTCACTGCACAGCGTCTTAAGAGGGAATGCTATGCATGAACACAGAGCAGGGAAATCCTATTTAAAAAGCATCCCATGGCTGGCCTTTTAGGCCTTTTCTGTGAACACGAATAGGATCATGTGCTTCGTGACTAAAACTGCTTTGGAATCAGATATATCCCTTTGGTTTCCCCCTGAGTCTTTGACAGTTGAGGCTCAATAAAAATTTAGCACCTGCAGAAAGTGCAGGTTTCTAGCAAATTAAAGTCTCCTGATTGTCGAGATAAAAGGAGGGACATGCAGTTGGTCTCTTGCTCAGTAATTCAGCCCTCAGGTGGGGAGCCAGGGACCAAGGAAGCTGGTGGCATCTCCGGAGGAGGGATTTGGCATGCAAATGCCTGTCATAGGTGTAATTAGGTTTTCATTTGCTTCTCAGCCTCTTCATTGCCTCCCTAAGTGCTGTGAAGTGTAGGGTTCTTGGCCTGGCATTTTGCAATGTTCTGGAAGGACCCCATGTAATGAAGACGAGGGGGGAAAGGAAAAGCGCCTTGCTTTGTCGTTAGGAAACACCGGGAAGAGCAGAAGTGTGGGGCTTGGACCATTTATGCAGTACATCTAATATTTTTCATTTCATTTCTGCACTGCCCAGTAGGCAAAGATCTCCAAGTTGTTTGTAGAGAGTCAAAGGTTAAAGATACATCGCAGAGAACACATACACGAGGACTTAATAAACATACAAAACACAGAAAAAGAAAGTATCTTAGACGCAAGACACAAAATAGCTAAATATTTTAGACACAAATATGTAAAAACTATTTAAAAACAGTCAACCACAAGAAAAATGGAAGACCCGATGAAAACCTCATCCTGTTTCCAGATGCTTGCGAGAAGATGGCCTTAACTTGATGCTGAAAAGCCCTTGCCGGGGAAATCATTTCGTGAAGTGGGAGCCTGCCCCTGTGTCTGCTTTCCCAGCCGCCTTTACAAGAGGCACCTGGAGAAGGTGCCCTGAGATGAAAACGAAGGCAGGCTCGTGCCGAGAGAGCAAGGAATGTCCATTTTATTTTACTTTATTGTTGTCGTTTATTGTCATGGATCCATGATGATAAAGAGCAACCTAGAATTTTTCAAAATGCAAACCGATGTCGTAGCGCTTCAGAGAGAAATGCCACACTCTGTGCATGTCTTTGGATTGTGTTGCATTTATCCGGACCCAGGGCAACCCCTTGCCGTGTTCTCCTCTCAACAGCAATCCTGTAAGGTGGGCCAGGCCGAGAGTCGGTAACTGGCCCAAAGTCACCCTCTGAGCTTCGTGGCTTAGTGAGGAGTAGAACCCAGATCTCCCGACACGCCAGCCGCTGTGCCACGGTATCCAACAAGATTCCAGAGTGGTCTTTTAAATTGCACGATGCAATTTAAAATCTGATAATATCGTGAGAATCTGTTCTTGTGGCAATACGTGTGCAAGAAGGGCTTGTGTCCCGTCGTCTCGCCAGCCTCCGGCTCCGGCCTCCAGCGATCGTGTGCCACCGTGCCAGGAAGGCTCCTGCTCGCGCTCGGCGGTCCCTGGACCCGGCCTGGGCTGGATTTCAAGGCTGCCTTTCGCAGGCTTCCCCTCCTCCTGGCCGCACTGCTCAAGTTTCTGGCATGCCCACAGCCACTTGCAAGTGGAAAACTTTCCTCTCGCTGCCTCGGAAGACCAGCGCGGGCAGGGTGTAGCCGGGGAGGGACGGCATGGGGTTCGTGCGGGCTTCACCGCCCCCTGGCTGGACTCTTTAGAAGTGATGCGTCTTGCCGCCTTCCTTCCCCACTGCGGGAAGGGCCAGCGATCGACGAGACGAGAGCCCACGAGCGGCCCGTGGCCCGGTTGATCCGGGGGGGGGGGGGGGGGCCCCCCCAAACAAACCCCCCGGGGGGGGCCTTCCCCCCCAGTGCCCCCCCCGCCCCGCCCCCCGCTTGTGGGCCCCCCCCCCCCCCCGGTTTGGCCCCTCAAGTCCTTGTGGGTTGAGGGACGAGGCTGAGTGCGGAGGGGCTCTTCCCTGAGAGCCTGGTGAACTTCTGCCTGCGATCGTGGACCAAAGATCTATCTGACCAAGGAGGACTTTGGTTATCCTGCTCACGTGCCCCCGGGTACGCTTGGCCAGGCCTCCAGGGTGGCCAGCCCCAGACCTTCCCAGAGCCCCGAAAGCCCGTTCATCCCAATGGAGGGTCGTTTTGCTTAGTCCAGTCGCCACACGGGGGGCGACTTTCAGGGCCGACAGCTCCAGCTTGCAGCACCCTTCTCCTCCCACCCGAATCTCTCCTTGCGCAGCAATTCAGTTGAGAAAACCCCTTCCCATTGTTTAGGATGTTCTCAGGCAGAGTGCAAATAAAAGCGTTTATTCTGAGGTTAGTTAGATGATAAGCTGATCTGCCACCGCTCCTTTCCCAAGGCTTCTGCTTCGCACCCTTGGGTGTTCCTTCCCTGGGGGGTCGTCTTTCTCTGCCCCCCCGTCCGTCCCTCCGCACAGTCTTAAGCTGGCCCTGTGCAGAGACGGAACTCCAAGAAAACACCCGCTGCTCATCACACGATTTCCAGATCACACCAGATTTTCCTCCAACAAACAATAACGAGCTGCAGAAATGGCTGCACAGCGCAGACGCAGCATGGCGTGATGACGGCCCCTTGTGACGCGCCCGGGCGTGCGCTTCGTCTACAGAAGCCCCCTAATTATGCACAGATTCGTGTCCTTTGGGCTTTAGCCTGACATCTTTCAAGAGGCCTTTGTGGTCCCCCGCGCCTTTTAACTGGACGTGCTGGCGAGGAGCCCGAGCTTTCTGCAAGCAGAGTGTTCATTCCACCAAGGCCGCCCCCTTGTCCAGGTCTCTGCTTGGAGCGAGGCTGATGGGGCATGTGGTTCCTTTGCACTCCAAGGTAGCTAGTCCCCTGATGGTTCCTCCACCAGCCGGGGGAACGCAAGCTTCACATTCCGGCCGGCATATGTACCATACCTTGAATGCTCGGCTCCGGGAGCGGCTGGCAGGCATGTGGCGTGGTCAGTCCTTGCAGAAGGAGAGCGCGCAGGCCTGAGTCGGAGCCGCCGGGAAAGTGCAGGGAGAAGGGGGTAAGGGAAAGGGGCCCTGGGATCGCCCTTTACCGGCTGTCCCGCATGCGACCCTTTTGTGTGTCTCGTTCCTGCGGCACCCAGCACTTTGGCAGAGTCGCAGGTCTTCTTGCCCCGTCTCGGAGGGTTTCTTGGCTGTGCTAGCAGCCGAGGAGGGCAGGACAGCTCGGACAGCGCTGCGGTGCGGGACGGAGCTGAAGCCAGAATTGGTGCCAGCGCGTATTCGGTCAGACGTGGCTGCAGCGGGACGGGTGGCCAGTTTCGGTGGGCCCCTTTGGGCTCCGGGCCCCCCTTCCAAGTGCCTTGGGTTGGCGCTGACTCTGGCGCTGGGAAGGGTGTGGGGAAGGGCAGCCAGCACAGGACGCTCAAGGTGCCGGAGCGCTTCCCACGGGCAAAGGAGAACGCGTGTGGGGATTTTAAGTGTCGGGAAAGGCTCCTTCTGGGTAGAGAGGGAGGATGTGCAGATAATTCAGAACTGGTCTGGGGGGTGTCTGCACTCTTACCTGTCGTTTCCCAGGCTCAGTTCAAGGTGCTGTGTTCATCTTGGAGGCATTAAAAGCTTCTGGACCTGGCTACCGGAGGGGCCACCTTGCTCAGCCCGAACCTGCTCCGTTACTGGAACATGCAGGAGGGGTCGGTTTGATGCCCCCCTTAATGGCAGAGAGGGGAAGGGGCCTTTTCCCTGCCCTTCTCCCAAATGCCACAATGCCCCCCCCCCCCCAGAGCTGCCCCATCTCCGCAGGCGTCACCTTCCAACTTGCTCTTTTTAAAATCCTGTTGCAGTGGCTTTTAAGGCTGTTTTTACAACTTGGCTGAGTCTTGATCAGTTCATGCCACTTGTTTTCCAGACGTTTGTAAACTAGCCAGAGAGACCAGGCAATTGGCAGGATAGGAATATAATACAAATTTACATTATTGTGATATAGTTTGCAGAAAGACAGTGCAGAAATGTGGGCAGTAACTAATTATAAATAGGAAGAATCATAGTATGCAACAGTTTGGGTTCAGGTCTAAAGAAAAAACCCACATAATGGGCAGCTTTTTACTTTTTAAGGGCTAGGGAAACCCAGCAAGAATTTTCCATCTCCAAAAGGAATAACGAGGGATTGAGAATATTCGAGGAGGGAGAAGGTGAAGGAGAATGGAAGCAAAGGAGGCTGGGACTGAGAAAACAAACCAGGGTTTGTCTGACTACCTGCCAGACAGTCCCTGGGTTCAACAAACCATGGATCAACCTGGTATGCAAACCGGGCTTGTTCCTTGACTCGCACGGTGGTGTCGGGGTTAACACTCGAAAACACGCAAGCGCAGGAAAACATCTTACCCAGCACACTGCAAAAACAAGATTCTGTCCTGCCTCTTAAAAATAGTTCCGCTCCTGCTTCTTTCAACAACCCTACAAATAAAGCAGAAACAAACCCCTTTCCAGCTGCTGAAATTGCATCAGGCATTGTTGAGATATTTTAATGCCAAACCCTCTGCAGCCAAGGGGAAAGAGTTTTGTCTCAAAAACTGGCAGTGTGGCAGGGTGACGTTCTCTGGAGGCGCCGTCCCGTACGAAGTAGAACTAGTATTCATTTTTTTTTGCACTTAAGGGGACCTGCCGAGTGTGCAGATAATATATTATTGTATGCATTATATTCTTTTCGGCATCAGGCAAAACCCTTTTTATTTCCCCGTTATTTTAACGTTTAATCGATTTTAACGGGGGTTTTAGTATATCAATTGTCGGACGCTGTGGGGTTTGTTTCATTCCACTCATTTTTTGTGCGCCGTCCCGAGATGCTTGGAGCGGACGGGTTAGAAAAGCTTTTAATTAATCAATAAATATCCTGAACCGTGTTATCACATTCACCTACAGAGCTGGCTTTAATTTCTTTCTAGATTGAGACGTTGGAACGAGCAAACCCAAAGGATTGGCAAGTGAGAAGCAGGGAATTCCTGGGGCGGTTCCTGTGTGGACCAAGCAGTCGACGAGGTGGGTGGCCGGACAGCACGGCCCATTCTTGTTTTCCTGTCTCTCCCTCTCCCTCTCTCTCTCACACACACATTTTCGGCTTCTGCAGTTTTTATTAGCGTGCCCTTCCATGTAAAGACACCTGAGCTTTGAATTATGCAACCAAGTAATTCAGGAATGAAGGACCCCATGACTGGGGCTCACAGCTTATGGGGTTCAGATCTGGCCCCCATTGCATGGCATTCCTTGGCTTTAACCCCTTTCTATGCCGCCACCACCCCTTTGGCAGTTCTCTTCCTTTTATGCGCCAGTCTAAAAGCCTGAAATGAAAATCTGTAAGTGTAAATTGGCTAATGCGTTTGGTAATTTGGCCTCACCTCTTTCGCCTTCGGTTCTGCCCCCCCGGAGTGCTGACCCCGGTGGAATTCTGCCTTGGGCGGAAAAAGTTCGGCACCTTCGGAAGCCTTCCTTGATTAAGGGTGCAAATCGCACGCATGTTCAGGCAGAGGTCCCACGGCTGGCAACCTTCTTCAGCCAGCCACGTCCCTGTTTAGAAAGGGTTAGGTAGTGGGAAATTTTTTTCTTAGGCCCCGATTCCCACTGCAAGCTAGGAATGATCGCGCTGGACTAGAAGGAGGTTCTTTAGCTCTGCTGCCCCAGTAATCGCAGGCGGAGTTGTGAGTAAGCCAAGCTATTTTTAATGTGCTAATCTGACTGATTGGTGGGTGTGTAGAGCAACCTCGCAGTCCTGAAACACTGTCCGGACAGCCGAAGGCTTGTTTGGACTCCCAGCTTCGGGGCTGGAAAATTGTTCTGGCCTGAGAGCTGAAGAGCCATGCTCGGATGCCCTCTTTCCACAGGGCCACCCCTCAAAAGACCATGCCAGCTGGTTTGCTGAAGCTGTGAAAGCGACCTCAGAGAAGGGGGATCGTGGGAGTGGGGGAACCAGTGCTTTCAAAACAGGACATATTCTCCCCCCGCAGGGCACCAAAATGAGCATTCCTGCTGTTGGGCAGAGTGGGAGAAGCGAGGGGGTGCCTTGTTCTCCTTCCGGTGCTTCTCTGTACAGCATCCCTGTGGAACGGTGTCCTCTGAGGAAGGGCCGAGCAGCAAAGCTGTGCTACCATCCTGCACTCTTTAGCCGGTCCTCCAGTCACGGAGAGCGGCTTCATGAGCAGTGCAGTGTAGTAGGCAGAGCAGAAAGCCAGGTTTTGCCATTGCTGAGCCTAACCACTCATGGGCTGGCTTGGGATCAGTCCCCATCGCTGTACCGTGGACCAGTTAAAAACCTGCCTCATCAGTTTCTGTGGGAAAGTCATCTGCACCACCCTGAGCTCCCGAGAGGGAGAACGAAGCAAGCACAGAACGAATAAACACGTGTTCCGTGTGCAAAGCTACCAGCTTCGGCTCTCGGGGCTGCAGAGCCTGAGAACTGGAGGGCACGGGTGTTAGTTTTGCAGACGGCCTTCACTGTGCAGCCGGTAGGTTTCCCTTGAGCAATTCTTTCTGCTCTTTCGTTTTAAGATGGAGAAGGAGGACGAAGGTCCCCGAGAGATTTTGCTCCCTGACTGGCAAGGCAGCGGTTCTCACGGCATCACGATCGATCAGACGGATGAAGGCGTTTTTGTGAAGCGAGTCCAGGAGGACTCTCCGGCTGCCAAAGCAGGTGTCGTGAAGGAAGGTCAGTCACGTGCCCCGCGAGGCTGGTCTGACACAGCCGCCCCCTCTGGGCAGAGCAAGCCCATCCCTTGAATCCCGCTCCCTGTTTGCCACCCTCTTCGTAGCCAGCAAGCTTCTGGTCCTCATTGTCTGCCTTTATTTTAAAACATCGTACTGCCCTTCCTGTAAAACTTCACCCTAGAGGACTGTTTTTAAAGAAATCCCTGCTTTTCATGCAGGTAAAATCTGAAAAGCCAGGTGACAAGCCTGGATAAAGTGCAGACTTTTGAATTAAGCTTCTCAAAATGATGCCTGGGTGAGCTTTCCCCAAGCTTAGAGAGTAAAATCTGGAAGTTGTGCAAAAGCACATCTCCTTGAAAAGATCATTTGAACCACTGCATTTTTATTCTCTTGTGTTTTATGGTTTTTGCTATTACTGTCACCTACTTTTATCTGTATGTATGTATGTATGTATGTATGTATGTATGTATGTATGTAGGTCCTATTGTTGTTATGCTGCTGCTGAGCTCCCTACTGTGCCTAGATCTCTTGGCCCAGTTAGGGCTGGCTTAACCCACAGGCTTCTTGGAAACTTCTGGCTGGCTGCAGCGGAAAACAGGGCCTCTGTCAGCAGCAGTCTTCCGGTGTCCAGCCCAAGACCCCTCAGAGTTTGGGTGCTCTTCCTCTGCTTTTTCCCAGGGGATCAGATTGTGAGTGCCACCATCTACTTCGACAACTTGCAGTCTGGGGAGGTGAATGAACTTCTGAAGAATGTCGGCCATCACACCGTTGGCCTTCGGCTGCAGCGAAAGGGAGACCGGTCTCCGCTGCCAGGGCAGTCTTGGTCCCACGACGTCTTTGCCCCCAGCAGTCCAGAGGTGGTCCTGGTGAGTGAGGGTCCCCCGCGAGGTGCCCATCGTCAGCTGTTGGAGGAAGAACCAGGAAAGGTTCCTCTGGGAGAAGCTTGAAGGAACCAGCTGGGCTCACGATCTGCTGGTCTTCATGGCTTTGGGTACTCCAGTCCCCCAGCGAGCTTCATGATCAAATGAGGGTAACACCCGGGTTTCCCAATTCCCAGGACAATACTCTCACCACAAACAGATGGATGAGATCCACATTTTGTGAGTGCCTCCACCTGTTTTCCATTGGGTTTTAAGGTGAAGAATTAGGTTTAAGATAAAGAAAAGAGGTAGACAGAAGATAAAGCTCCCAACTGACATGTAGGTATGCATAGAGATCAGCATTTTGTGCTTGTCCTCTGTGCCTACATCTTGTGCTCTGCATGCATAAGCATTTAGATTAACAACCCATTCCCTCTGTTCCAGAGCGGCGATGACGAAGAGTACAGACGGATTTACACAACGAAAATTAAGCCTCGCCTGAAATCCGAAGATGGCATGGAAGTGGAGCACACGGGGACACAGAGCCGAACGATCACCGTCACCAAGAGGGTCACCGCTTACACGGTCGACGTGACGGGTCATGAAGGCACCAAAGAGATCGACATCACGAGCCCAGAGTTTAAAATCAAGATTCCCAAGCATGAGCTCACTCGTATTTCCAAAGCAGAAATTGAAACGGAGCCTGGGAAAACAGTCATTAAGATCCCTCATGCAGATTTGTCCGGGAGGACCACTCAAGTAAGAGACTCGCCCACCGAGTTGAGAGGAAGGCCAGAAGTCACGTATGCTGGACCAACTGCTGAATCACCCTCCCGCAAGCTGGAGTTTGGCGTTCCTGATGTCCGTGTGGGAATGCCCAAGGTGGGGAAAACTGATACCCGTATCTCTGGCCCTGATGTTTCTGGGGTAGGTTTGAAAGGCCAGACAGGCTTGGCTGCGGGATTCCATGTTGCAAGGCCTGAAATAAATGGGAAAACGGGAGATGTTGCTGGCATAGACTTGAAAACGGGGGTTGTGGGAAGCAAAGTACCACTGGTGGAAGGAGGTGTGGGAGGAGCACAAGCCGATCTGTCCTTGCCACACCTCAGAGGTCCTTCCGTGGGCATTTCAGGGCCACAAGTAAGTGGAGAGCTGAAGGGTCCGCAAGTGGATTTTCCTGCGGGAAGGCTTGAAGGCAGCATCAAAGCCCCCGATATGGACATCGACAGCAAAGGGAAAATAGCATTTCCTGCCATGAAAATGCCCAAGTTTGGCATATCGACTCCAGTTGCTGATGTTGAGGTTCCTCAGTTGGATGCAGCTGCTCCAACAGTCCAAATCAAAGGCCCGGAATGTACATTAGGAGAAGCTGGAATTGCGCCACCACAAATAGATGTGGGTCTCAAAGGACCGGACTTGAAGGGTGGAGTGAAAGTTACTACACCAAGACTAGAAGGTGCCAAGGGGGATTTCAAAGGCCCGAGAGTGGACATAGCTACACCCAGTATTGATATTAAAGGCCCTGGAGAACATCTGAAAGTCAAGACCCCTCAAATATCCATACCGGACATTGACTTGAAAGGCCC
>NW_025335545.1:114606-122471 GCF_004798865.1 Varanus komodoensis
GGCCCTGCTGCACGCCGCCCGGCGCGCGCCCGCGCCCGCGGACGCGCCGCTGCTGCGCGCCCAGCAGCTGGAGGCCTTCGCCGCGCTGCGCCGCGCCTACCGCGCCGGCGGGGAGCCGTGCGCCGCCGAGCCGCGCTTCCAGGCGCTCTTCCTGCTCTTCCACCTGGGTGAGCTCGCGGGCCTGCGCGCAGGGGCGGGGGAGCGGGCAGCGCTGCGCGGACCCCCCCCGCGGCCAGGCCCCGCGCGGCCCATCCTCGGCGCCCTGCGGGGTGGCCGGAACCTGCGCCCCACAGGTGCAGCTGTGCCAGTTCGGCGGGCCGGAGCTGACGGAGACGTGGAGGCCAGAGAAGCCGCCATGGCGTCCCGCTTGCTCTGTGCCCTCGTGAAGCTGCCCGTGGGGTGGCTTTGCTGAACCGTGGTTCGTGGCGAGGTCTGAACCCAGAACCGTGGCTCGGTCGGCTTGTGCTGCTGCCCTCTGCCCCCCGAGACTCGAAACGTGCTGACTGGGAGAGGAGCTGGCCAGTGCAGGGGAGACACGCTGCGGCTTGCTCGCTTGTCCTCGAGACACTCCGTGGCCGAAGCGATAACCCGGTTGAAGCAGGCCACGGCTCAGGATTACATGTGGGTGCTGCTGCCGTGACCATGTGCTTCTTTCCCCCCTTTCCGCCCACGAACAGGCTCCTCAGAAGCTCTCTGGCAGGTCCTCCAGCTCCCGGATGATGTCCGTGCCTCCCCGGAACTCCGGACAGCCTTGGCCATCCACTGGGCCTTCGTGGAGCGAAACTTCGCCCGCTTCTTCCGCCTGGCCCGGGCGCTGCCCTGCCTGCCCAGCTGCGCCCTGCTCCCGCACGTGGGCAGGGCCCGCCAGCTGGCCCTGCTCACCTTCAGCCACGGCTTCAGTGCCCGGAACAGCCGGTACCCCTTGGCCCAGCTGGCCCAGCTGCTGGCCGTGGACACGCTGGAGGAGGCCGCCGGGCTGTGCCGGGCGCACGGCTTGACTGTGCTGGAGGGTGGCTTCGTCGTCTTCCAGAAGGGCTCCTTCAAGGACCCAGGCCCCCTGGAATGCAGGCCGTCACGGGTGCTGGTGGAGGCGAAGTGGGGGGACGCGAGCCTGCTGGAGTTCGCCGAGGACGTTTGCAGCTGACGGAGTTGCGGATGCCCGGGAAGCTCCTGGGTTTGCCCTCCTCCCGGCCCCCGCGAAGTGCAGTGAGCCTCTCCCCGCATAGCCAAACTGGGCTTGCCCTCCTCCCGGCCTTCCTGTCTGGTTGAGTGCCCCCCCCACCTGTTTGCATCCTTTTGGCCACATCACGATGGGACCCTAAAGCCCGTAAGCACACCTAGCAGCTCAGGCTGCCAGAGCTCCTGCCGGGTTTTCCAGGAAATTCTGCACGGTGGAATGGACCGATTCGGATAAGTTACTTTGCATCAGAGAAATGTCCGATTGGCTTTCCTCCCCGAAAACAAACTTCGCCCTGCAAGTAGAAAGCTAGCCCATCAGTGCGGTTTCGGCAAAGGCTTTGCTGCTTCTGCTACTCACCAACGACCCTTAAAATGTGCCGGATCCTTGCGAAGTGCCTTTTGCCGCACTGGCCAGTTTTGCCCGTTTGCGGGACAGGGTGGAAGCTGCCAGGGCTGCACGCAGCAAGCGCAAGCCACACACGGGAGAAGGGGGTGCTTTGCACCGTGTTAAGGCAGCTCCTGGGGGCGCCCTGTTCAGTGGGGGCGGCCCCCTTCCCGGGCAGGCGCGGGCCCCTCGCTGTGCGTGGGAGTTGTGTGTGGCCAGTGGCCGTGGGCACGGGGCCCTTCGTCCCCGCTGGGGCAGCCAGCCCGGTGCCCAAGGACAGGCCGGGAGGGGTGGGTGAGGCCGGGCGCGTCCTCCTCGGAAGGCGCAGCAGCAGCAGCAAACGGGCTGCCTTTCCTGGTGCTCACGCGCTGCCTGCCGCCCTTCCGCCCCACCCTGAACGTGGCTGGCAGCCCAGCGTGGAGCAGGGGAAGCGGGCACCTCTCCTCGGGGCGCCCCGAAAAGCAGTCTTGAGCCTGCCAAAATGCAGCGCTTTATATTCTCAGATGTATTTTCATACATGAAGGTGGTGCTAACGGACCTACGCAATGGGATCTGTTTTGTGGAAAAATAAAGTAAAAATAAATAAAACGAAGCCTCTGCTCCCAGCCTTGTGCTGCTCCCAATCTTTGAGACGGTCTTCGGTTGCCCTCTAAGGGGGACGCCTGTTGGCGGATTACGGCTCTCCGGGGAGACGGACAGCTGCTTCCAGCCATCCCGGTGCTTTTCTCCACCTCCTAGGAGAGGCCCCAGCTCTGAAGATGGTTAGCGTGGAAACAGCCTACGCCTTCCAATATTTCCAACCGTTACAGATTTTTTTTCCCTGCTAGATCAATAGATTGAACCTTAAATCTTGGGAGTTTTAGGGCTTTTTTCTGTCTACACACACACAAATGCCCCTGAACTCCTCTAAAGGCCGTGTGCAACATCCAGCAGGAAATTCCAGCTGGGAAGGTGGCTGGAATTCGGAATGCTGCTGAAAAAGGTGTGATGATTGGAAATCGGGGAGGGGGGCGCAGGGGGGAGAAAAAGCCCAGAGGTTCAAAAGACTAATAAACAGTTTATTTGCATTTTACAAGATCAGTCTCCATACATTCTCAATTAATTTGCCGTTAAAGTGCTGACAGAGGTTTCCTTTTATTATTTTGCTTCTGTTGCATTTAAAATCAAGATATATTTGTTAACAGCAACAAAAAAGATAACCAGTAGCATCTGTGGGAAGAAACAAACAACTAATGGGCAACTCTGACACATGTTCAGACAGGAAAAAGGGGCTTTTCCCATCTAAACTTGCATAGAATTTGCATCTTAAGAGAACTTCTGCCTTAGGATACAAAAATAAATATACAGACACAACTAAGATGATGCCAGAATGGGCATGTAAGTTAATTTTCAGTTAATTTATTTTAAAATGACAACCTTTAACCAAACAAAAGTTAAATTAAATTGAGGGTGCTTTAATACATGTTTTTCTCTGACTCTTGCTGGGTTAATATGACATTTGCTTTTGTTTCTTTTGTAGTAGTGTAATTTTCTTGGGTGAAACACCAAATTTGACACAGCTCAGTTGCATCTATATATTTTACAGTGTTTTTTAATAGATCCACTTGTAAAATTGATAAAAATTTTAGCCCCCTTTGCAGATAAAAGGAAAAAAGTAATTAAAATGGACACATTTTCATAGATCAATACTGAAGATATTCAGCAAATTGAAAATTATATATAAATTTATATATATTTTAAAGCCCGGTTAAGTGAACGCGAAGCTCTCGGCATACAAAGCATAACCCTTAAGCCTGAATGCAAGATAAAACTTTGAGGAACTGTACACCCATCTTCCACATGGCACAACTTTAAATATCACATAAAATCCAGGCTTTTCTTTCATTGGTAGTCAATAGAGGTGCCATTCTCAGCAATTCCTGGCACAAAGGAGATTGATTAATTCAAACTGATACAGCTAATTTACCAAGCAGCTTTCTCGACTGGCAGGGGCGGCTGCTTTTAATTCTTCCTGTCTGCTGCAGCATGGCATGACCTGGCTCTCGCCACCACGTCATTGCTTGAGAATTGTGACCCAAAAAGCCGCTGTACCAGTTTCTGTCCAATATATGTTTATATCTATATGGAAGATAAAAACTTGTCACGGGGACACATCCCTGATCACTGTAGAACATTAGCCATTTGGGGTTAAGGTCTAACACTCGACGAGGCTTCACCTGTTTTATTGCTGAGTATTTCAAGCTAGATGGTTTATATACACACGCACAGAATGGAGAGAAATATATACAGAGACAATATGTACACGAGAAGCTTGCGTTTTATTCCTTCTTCTTCGCCACGGTCAACTCAACGGCCGGCACTCGGAAGCCGGCTTTCGTCCCGCTGTCGTTGCTCGAGGAGGAAGACAGCCGGGACTGCTTCGACGCCAGCGAGGCCCCGCTACCCTTCGCCTTCCCCGCCTCATCATCACTTCCTGTCACCTCGTAAGAACCTTTAGTTTTCGACCCGATCCCTCCAAAGGTACCAAATTTCAGCTTGGCCTGTTTGCCCTTGTCTCCTTCGTACTCCAGCGTGCCGGTCGGCGTGGAGTGCGAGGAGTGCTCGTCGCTGAAGGACGAGGAGCGGTGCCGTGACTTTTTGGTCTTAAAGAAGGAGAACTTCCCCTTTGGAGAGGCGGATCCTTCGCCCACTTCCAGATCTCCCTCCAAGGAACCTAGACTTGCCTTCAGCTCTCCTTCACATCCCGAAACAGACGCAGAGACTTCTGGGGAACCAACACTGCCTTTGGCCTTAGGTTTTGAGAAAGCAAACTTTGGCATTTTAATTTTAGATTTCTTAAGCTTAATGTCAGGTTCTTCCAGTTCAACATTCACTGCCCCACCGTGGAAGCTCGCTTCTGGTGCCTGGGGGAAATCAACGTCAACTCCAACCTCCCTTCCTGTTAGCTCTTGCCCTGATGCCACAAACTTTGGTATTTTCATCTTGGGGAAAGATACTTTGCCAGATGGGCCTTCTAAATGGCCTTGTGGAACATTCACCCCCATGGAAGGACCCTTGAGTTCTAATTTGGGTCCTTTGAGATCACCCCCTGCCTTTGGTCCAGAAAACTTAAGGCCCCCTTCCCCTTGGATACCAACACTTAGCTCTGGAGATTTGACATCTCTAGAAATATCAAAATCTCCTTTGACTGTAGTCCCTTTCAGAGCGATGTTGAGGTCTGGTCCAGAAGCTTTGGGAGCTGACACATTGAGAGAAGGCCCTCTTAAGCTAACGTCAGGAACTCTAGTGTCCAAGCCCATGCCAGAAATGTTCACACCTGGTAGCCCTACTCCAATCTGTGGACCTTTCAGGTCGCCAGCAACACGAGTGTCACCCTTCAAACTTGGTCCTTTCACATTCAAGTCAATGTCTGGGGTAGAAATGTGGGGCCCTTTGAAATCTGCTTCAGGTCCTGAAATACTGATGCCTTCGCCCTGAGAGCCGGAGATGCCAAACTGAGGAAGCTTCATGGAAGGAAGTTTAATCCCACCTCCAGAACCTTCCAAGTTAACTTTGGGTGCCTCAACAGCCACCTTGGGAGAAGACATGCCACCAGATATCCCAAGATCTCCTTTGATCTGTGGTCCTGAAATACTCACACCTTCATCTTGAGGGACGGAGATGCCAAACTGGGGAAGTTTCATGCAAGGAAGTTTAATTCCACCTCCAGAACCATCTAAGTTAACGTTTGGTGCCTCGACCGCAACGCTGGGAGATGACATGCCACCAGAAATCCCGAGATCTCCTTTGATCTTTGATCCTTTCAGGTTCACATCAAACTCAGGTGCGGAAATGCCTGCCCCAGAGGTCATTTTCACTGGTGACCCTTTCACATTTAGGTCTGGGGCGCTCACATCAACATCTAGGCCAGGGGACTTTGGCATTTTAAGCTTTCCTTCAAAACTGCCAAGGCCAACATCTGGCGTGCCAAGTCCAATCTTTGGACCTTTGACATCACCAGAAAGGCCCAAGCCTCCTTCCAATTTTGGTCCTTTCAAGCTCACATCCACTGCTGGAACACTCGCACCTCCTTCAATACTTGGGCCCAAAACGTTGATATCTGCAGACGGCACTTTTCCTTGAAGGTCCACCTCTGGCCCCTCCAGTTTCATGCCTGACTTCCCAATTTTTGGCAAACTGAATTTTGGGAATTTGACTTTCCCTTCTGGGCCATGCAGCTCAGCTTTGGGAAGATCAACGTCGCTCTTTAGCTTTGGTCCTTTCAAGTTGATGTCAAGGTCAGGAGCAGAGACGGAAGGAGCAGAAACATCCATGGATGGTAGATTAACGGAGGGACCTTTCAGGCATATGTCTGGAGCACTAACATTTGCATCGAAGCCGGGCACCTTCAGATCCCCTTCCAGTTTGGGCCCGGCCACACCAACGTTTCCACTTGAGAGTTTGAACTTAGGTTGTTTAAGGCTGATGTCGGGTCCTTCAACGTTGACATCGGGGAGACTGGCGCTTCCGCTGGGAACAGTAACATCAAGCCCTGGTGCTTTGATCTCTCCTTCCACCTTGGGCAAAGAAGCATCGGCCTTGAACTTCGGTGACTTTATATCAAACTCAACATCGGGAAAAGAGATTTTCCCAAACACGGGTTTCTTTCCCTTGGGTGACTTGAGGCTGACGTCCCCTTTCAGAGAGGCGTCAGGGACGGAGATGCTTCCTTCTAAATCAGGTGATCTTACACCGGCCTCCATCTCTCCGCTCACATCAAATGCACCCTTCTTGCCTTTAATTTTCGGCCCGCTCATGTGCAGTTTGGGCATCTTAAATTTGCTTTTCTTTCCTTTACCAGAAATGGCAATGTCCGGTGACTCGACGTTCAGTTCACCTTCTGGAAGAGAAACGTCCAAGGTGGGAGATTTTACATCTGCTTTCGGGCTTTTGGCTCCAAACCCAAATTTTGGCATTTTAAATTTGGGAAGTTTAACATTGCCTTCTGGCCCTTCAATATTCAGATCTGGACATTCCAAATCAATATCAGAACCTTTCAGTTCAATTCCTGGACCTTTTAAATCACCTTCAATCTTGGGAACGGAGACATCAACTTCACCCTTCATGCGGTGTCCTTTCAGATTTAAGTCTATCTCTGGCATGGAGATCTGAGGGGTTCGGAAATGCATTTCCGGCATCTTGACACTGGGTCCCTTCAGATGCCCTTCAACAGCCACGCTGGGTCCTTCGAGGTTAACTGAAGGACCAGCGAATTCTAATTCTCCTTTGGGTAGATTCACATCTACCTGAGGTGCCTCTCCTTTGACTCCAGGCATGCCAAATTTTGGTAGTCTCATCTTGGGGAATTTCAGTTTTCCATCTGGACCATGAATGTCAATATCAGGAGCATCGATGTCCAATTTAGGGCCTTTGAGGTCAATTTCAGGCCCTTTCAAGTCCCCTTCCAGCTTTGGTCCAGAAATGTTTAGGTCACCTTTCATCTGTGGGCCTTTCAAATTGAGATCTACATCAGGCATGGAGATTTTGGGTGCCTTGATGTGCATCTCAGGCATCTTGAACTTGGGCCCTTTCCACTTCCCTTCTGGACCTTCGAGCTCAACGTCGGGGATATCTACATCCAGTTTCGGTCCTTTGATGTCCACATCAGGGCCCTTCAGATCCCCTTCCAGCTTGGGCACCGAGACGTCCACGTCTCCCTTCACTTTGGGGCCCTTCAGGTTCAGGTCAAAATCTGGCATGGAGATCTTGGGGGCCTTGAAGTGCATTTCAGGCATCTTGAACTTAGGACCTTTAAGTTTTGCTTCTGGACATTCCAACTCAACATCAGGTACCCCAATGTCCAAGTTGGGGCCTTTTACATCAACACTTGGTCCTGTCACATCACCACTTATCTTGGGGACAGATACATCAACATCCATGTCTCCTTTCAATTTCGGGCCCTTCAGGTTGAAGTCAACATCTGGCATGGAGATTTTGGGAGCTTTGATGTTCATTTCAGGCATTTTAAACTTGGGGCCCTTCCACTTCCCATCTGGACCTTCCAGTTCAACATCAGGAACATCAATCTGGGGGCCTTTGATATCTATCTCAGGGCCTTTCAGATCCCCTTCTATTTTGGGGACAGAAACATCCACATCACCTTTAACCTTCGGACCTTTCAAGTTTAGGTTCATATCTGGCATGGAGATTTTAGGTGCCTTAAAATGCATATCAGGCATCTTGAACTTCGGGCCTTTCAATTTTCCATCTGGACATTCGAGCTCAACGTCGGGGACATCTACATCCAGTTTCGGTCCTTTGA